>NC_053026.1:375310842-375525920 GCF_003073215.2 Triticum urartu | reverse complement strand
CCATGTTTCTCTCTTTCCCCTTATACAGGTATTTACTGCAACCAAATGAAATCAGAAAAGCATAAATAGCAGGACAGGCATTCATACCAAAGTGCTCGATCAAACTCTTATTTCAGAAATAGATCATAACACTGTAATGCCTTCACAGTGAACTTCCAAACCACGTATCATCGAATTCGTAGCCAGTGCATTTTCGGGACTGGTCACTTGGTTGGTCGGTGAGTAACTAATCGGGAGTAGTAAAGAGAAACCATAGTTCAACTTTTCCCCTTTTTGTAATTTCCTGCTTAAAATTTCAACAAATCATGGCATGATTTCCTATATATAGATTATCACAAGTGCTGTGTTGATGTACGGTGCAAATACCAAGGGTGGTAGAGTCCAGAAAGAAGTCGTCGCATACCTCCTGTAGAAGCCTCTCATTTGGTCGTTGAGAATGCCGTTGAAGTCCATCTTGAGCACGCCCTCGCCGAGGGGCAGCTGCTTGGCAAACCCGAGCACCAACACACCGTCATCCTTGAAGAACACCACCTCCGTGGGCGCCAAAGCCTGCGAGAACCGTATCGGCGAAGGATGGTTAGAAGAGGGCGAGGAGGTCTCAACGAATTTCATATTTCTTCTCCTTCTTTCTCCTTACCTGGAAGCGGATGGAGGCGCGGTTGACGGAGAGGTCGAGCGCGTTGAGCACGACGAAGCGGGTGGGCGCGGAGACGGCGACGGAGATGGCCACCGAGCCGGAGAAGGTGCAGGTGACCAGGTCGGGGCGGAGGAAGAGCTCGTAGCGGCGCGGCGCGGCGAAGCTCGGCAGCCGCGCTTTGCCCCGGAACTGCTCCGCCGAGCCGCCGGCCGCAGGCGGCGCGGACGAGCCGTGAGATGCCTTGAGATTCGCGCCCTACGTGCGCGTATATCCCGTTGTTGTTTAGCGCGAGGGAAGAGAAAAGACGAGAGAAGCGAAAAAAAAACAAGCTTTTACATTTTTCTTTTCTTATTACAAACTTGCACACTTTAAGGGACTTTCCGAAAATGGATTATCTCCTTTTTCAGTACCACTAAAATAGCGTACTCACTTTATACATCCAAATTTTGCTAAAAAAAACTTTATACATCCAAATGTGATTTTAAAGCAAAATATTAATCACGAATTTAATATATTGTATATCCATATCATATCTATATCTATGTGTACACCAATATAAAAGAACGCCAATAGCCAGCGCATGTTCGCTGGAAGGGAGTGACATTTTGTGAACCGCGTGACAATTTTTTATAATAACATGACAGTTTCTTCAAGAAATGCATTTTTCTTCTTAAAAACTGTCACCATTTTATCTCGAGTCGCAACTGAAACTGTCAAGAAAATGCGTTTGTTTGCCAACCCCTCCCGAAGAACATTGGCCAGTTAGTTTTTTCGATATAAAAAGCTCAATTAATCTTGGCCATCAAAAATTTGTCTCAATGGTCATCACTCAACATGTTTAGCATGAAGTTAATATCATACTACCAAGTAGTAACAACCTTTATGAACAATTGGCGGAGACAGACCGCAAGTCGCCCGGAAAAGTAGGATCGCACGAGGCGATCAAGGAGGCGACGAGGGATCCCTTGCGCGCCGCCGGTTCCCTCTCTCTCCGTCGGTCGCTTCGACGGCGGGAGGGAGGGGGAACCTCAGGTCTGTTCGCTAGGTGGGTGTGTGGTAGGGTTAGGGGTGAGGGAGACGATGTCGAGGCCGTTGCGGTGGTGTCGCGTCGGAATAAGTTTCTCTGGGCTCCGTTCACGGTCAGGCGAGGCTTTTGCCTTTGTCTAGGAGCCAACAGGGTTGGGGATCTCCGGATCTCGTCGAGGTCGCGGGCTATGGTGGCTAGAGGTCCATCGGCACTGGCCGTTTGGATTCTCAGATGGGCGATGGATGCAGGAAGATGAAGACCTTTCTTCTTCCTTGTTGGTATGATTTGTTGCTGCTGTTCTTCTTCTTGCTCTGCGCTGATGCTGGTGGGAGATCCTACTTTGTCCGGACGGATGACCCGGCCACGGTGCTGGACCGGTTGGATGACTCGAGTTCTCTTCCTTCCGGAAGGGACACTTTTCACGGTACTCAAAGCCAAAAATGGCGACGGCTGTTGCAGGTGTGTTGGATTGATGTCCATACCCTCTCAGCGCTGGTGTTAAGAAAGGAGGAGGCAGCATGGTGGCAATTATACCGTGGTCGAAGATGATGACCTATTTGCGACTGGTTGCAGATCCTTCTGTTGCAGGGGTCTTCTGTCAAGATTCAGGGATGATGACACAGGGCTCCGAAGATCTTCTTGTGTTATGGTTGCCTTAGGGTACTCTAGGTGTTCACGGTCCTTTGTGTTTGTGTTTCAGTGTGCTTGTAAGGATCAACTACTTTGTACTGATTCGTGAATTGAATGAAAAAATCTCAAAAAAAAACAATAACCTTTATGCTAATCACATTATTCAGGTGTAATTGACATCATATCCAATATAAGCGTGCAATTAAAATGTAATCGATATTCTATTGAATATAAACGTGTAATTAATACGCAATTGATATCCCTATCTATTATAAACATGTATTAATTTCCTTCCTAATATTAACGTGCAAGCATTTACTACCAGTTTGTTTAAATATGCATATTTTGTTTCAGTTACACCAATATGTAGCCGTTTCCATATATACATCTAGCCGTTTCAGTCCTAGACGGAGGCAATGGGATACAGATAGACTCCGGCTGGACCTACCTACCCGGCTACCCACCACGTGAAGTCTCCTCCTATCAGTTTCAACTAGCTCTCTCAAAAATGAAATACTACAGCACCATCCTGCAACGCATGCAGCAGATGCGGCGCATCACAAACAAACAGTCAATTTGTAATCTCGTGGGCAGGGGATCGATACAGCACCTCGCCGTGTGTCGCCGTCTTCATGCCGCCGCCGGCGGCCGCTGCTGCGACGACGAGGAGGAGCGCCACCACCACGGGCAGCACGGCGCCGGCGCCGACGCGGGGTGGAGCCATGGAAACAACGGACGACGCGCGCTCCCGTGCGCGCGCGCGCGCGTTGTCGATGGCAGGCAGCTGTGAGCGGGCCGGGAGCCTTCCTGCCGGCCTACCACTACTGAGCGAGCGAGCTAGTGAGCGAGCGAGCGAGCGAGGGGGTGGGGAGGAGCACTGGCGGCTGCCGCTGTATAAATATGGAGCGGAGGCAGCGGGGGGTATGGATGGAGCGGCCCCATCTTTGGTAACCCAATAAGTAGTACTAGTAGTAAATTCACAACCCAGAAGCAGATAATTATCAATCAATATCTTACATACTTGATAAGTATCAATCAATATCTAATACTATATCTGGTAACCCGATAAATCTCTTATACTATTTGGTAACCAAATATTAATTGGGCACATACCTATTTTATCAGTTTAAGGAACACTACAACAGTCACTGCAAAAAACCATCTTATATTAAGGACAAAGAGAGCTGGAAAATCTATACTTTATAACCAAACACAATCTTTTTTGTGTGTATTTGCTTTGCATCAAGAGTTGTCCCGTATATTCCGTCGGCTCGGCTTTATAACCACACACGTGAAGTCTCCTCGTACATTCAGTTTACCAAAAAAGATACATCAAGGAGGCTTGTTCTAATGACACTGAGATTGGAGCTTTTCCAAAAATTTCTTTGTTTTGCCTGAATTTCCTCTTAATGGATATGCTACCTAGTTCCAACTTGACATTCTCATTGTTCATACAACCCGTTTGCACCACATGCATTCGTAACAATCAATGATTTGGCTACAAACTGGCATCAGCTGACTCACTACCACCACCACTACAAATGTACAACCAAATACCATCTCAAGCCACAGTTTCTATGATAAGGCACAAATGCATTCTTATTGCCAACAACAACTGTAACCTAGCACTCTAGCTGCAGCACGTCAGGGCTTGGCCAGGAGCTCGCGCACCGTCTGTGCAAGCCCGGGCTCACTCCTGATGCCCTCGGCCCATCTCGCGCTGATCCGCACGCTTTCAAGGCTCTGCTTCAGCGTCCTCTCGAATCCGGGCTTTGTGCGCGTTGCAAAGAACTTGGAGATCTCTGCCGCCTTCTCGTTGGAGGTGAACTGACAAGAAACAAGGAAGTCCACATTAGCTATGGCCTTATGGAAATAATACCTGCAAAACTGGGGAATATGATCACGGAAATAGGGCAATAGAACTGTGATTAAATGTACCAATGGAACAATGTTTTTAACAAAACTCGCCTCCAAGCTCCCAGAAAATGTCCTTGAGATGCGCTCCCAGTTTTCCTGCAGACAGACAGAACGGGACAAATGTTAGCACCATGTTTTGAAATGTTTCAGTCTGCTAACACTAAGTATGAACCATCAGTCATCTCCTAAGGTGTCAGATGAAGGAACCACAAAAAATAGATGGTTGGGTGCTGCTGCCTCAAATTCACTCTATTTAAAATACATTCACAAGGGAAATCCATATACAGAGATCAGGATCCCGAAACAAATTCACAAACATAGTTCAGCTGTTTGCAAATATGCCACTTGACTTGAGATCTTGTAGACAAAAACAGAAGAACCCTGGGTCCTCTTTGTAATGCAGAAATCTCAATGAAGTTGGTAGAAAAGGAAACATCTCATGATTGGATATTCCAATTTGTTTAGAATACCTACAAGAATCTGATGTTCCAGACAGGACCCAGAAATAACGACTTTTACGCATCAACAACATGTCAACACACAGAGACAAAAGGGTCCTCATTGTTAAAAGAGATCGTACCTTCAACCAGTTCCACGAAATTTCACGTGCCTCTGGTTGAATACCTCTAAGGAGCATAGATGCATCTTGATTGCGAACCTGACAAGCAAGAGAGGCATATGAGACCTGAGTACAGCTTGCCCTTGACACACAAGTAAGCTCATAGAGACCTTCGACTATAAATGTGGAAGAAAGTAATGATATTTGCATTTACCTCATTAGTGAAAATTAAATTCAGTGATTCAAGGACGATACTCTTATCCCGGCAAGAAGATAATATGCCTTCAAACAATAAAAAAAATGCTTTTAGAGCAACCAAAAACATGGGCAAGCTTTGTTAGTTTAACATGGTCAAAGGGCTGCACACCTAAGACTTGTAATCTTTCCTCCCCTTCAGCTGACTCCTTGTAGATTTTTCGGAGAGCATCATAACCAGATCTGTTTGAACTACTAACATTCTGCATCACAGAGAGGTATGCGGCCTGCAGAACAGCGCAAGTTACAAATGGAAGAAATAATCATAGGAGTACCACGTGAAGTGATAGCAAAAGGTAGGACCTTTCTAGTATCCGGAGGAAGAAGAGAAGTGCTGCGATCACGTGTGAAGATGTTAAAGCGCCTAACTCCTTCATTGATGGTCTTACCATGTCCAAGTTGGACAAGTGCAGTCAACAGCAGTGGTCTAAGCATTACATCCAGGTGGCTCTCACCCTTCTTGGGGTCCCAGCCTAACTTTCTGAAAGATAAGTATCACATAGTCAAAAAGAAGAAACATAGGAAAATGTAGCAAATATACAGTAATAACGTGAAAGAATCATGCGATTGTCATGCATCGGCCTCAAAAGAAGGAATGTTCAAGCAACATGAGAAGTTAGGAAGAAGATTAATGGCATATTATGTTTCCTTTTCCTTTTTGTGAAACAAAAGAGATGATCTATTGTGAGTGTAACACATTAAGAAACTCATAGCAGTTATGGTGAGGCATACTCTTCAGGTGACAAAAGAATCTTGATCAAAAGTTGCTTGATGTCACCAGCCAAGGCAGGAATAGCATCGGCAGATACTTTAGCAATACTTGCGGTTACCTGCCAATCCAAAGTAAAAGATATAGGCGATTTATCTTCATGAACAATAGAGCACGATAGAATCAACTGGACCTACAGGATTTACGTACAGTGTTTATGTGTGAAAGAACACTATAATCAGCTTCCCCACGATAACCGTAGAGTAAACGTAGCAACGACGCAAATGTTTGCTGGCGGGCAATAGAAAGCGCATATAAGTCATCCACAATGCCTGCAATGGTAATGTTATAATACCTGACACCAAAATATTACAAGCAGATTCAACGGTCACATGTTGCGTTTACCAATTTTATCCATTAGTGAGAGCTTCTTGGTCTCCAACGCATTTTGAAGTGCAGCTGCAAGCTCATCGTCATATTTAACTCTGTAAAATCCAGTTCCATTTATATTCAACTTAGTCCAAAAGTTTCCGCCCTTCTTTCGGTCACCACATTGTGAACCAGTGACCAGCTTATCACGTTTAAGTTTCAACAAGAACTTTTTCTGTGTATCATATGCACCACAGCCTGAAGTTATAGGGACAATCCACATGCCAGAGCCAGAGGACCCATCTAACAAAAACTGGGCCTGGAACAAACAGAAATCATTAAGTTCACGGAGAAAAATGCTATACATGAAGATCTATCGGTCAACGAGATCAAGTATTTAACATTTTCATTTATTAGAATTTTCACTTTAACCAATATAAAATATCCGCTTTTAAGACGCACTTCTGTGAGAACCCTCTATTTGCTTTGGTCTAGTGGCTAAGGGTGGTCTATTAACTCGTAGAGGGAATTGGGTACGGCAATACATGAAATAATTGGCAAATAACTGTAAAAAATCAACATATTTAAGGAAAGGAAGCCAGTCTGACCTAATACCATAATTTATCACTGCACATCAAATTATACATGGAGACTCACATTTGACAGGACAAATGTAATGATTATTTTTTGAATTGCTTGTCTAGATTTATTAGAAATAAACATCCTCTCAGAAAACTGAAAGAAAAGTAAAGAAATTCAAACATTATCCCAAATTGTCACCATTAAACATGCAAGTACATTACTACAGAAAAAGCATACTTCATGATTAAAGTTTGATAACTAATTCATGCCTATCGCCGTATGATACTAACGTCATCTGTAAGTCCGAATCTGACGCTTCCATTTCAAGCTGTTATAAAATTTAACACTAAACATTGCTCCCAAATATAAATTATTTGAACATTCAAATTAGCAATACATAACTGAAACTGCAGAAAACTGTGGTCTAGATCTTTTTGCAACCATCTGATTTAAATCAATAGTCATGCAGGATGTATATCCCTGGGCTGAGATGGGAACATGGGAAGTAACGTGCATTTAAACATGTCTCTCGTGATTTGTAGGGGAACTTCCGTGCCTATCTACCTTACCAAATTAATTGTAGGTTTCCTTATTAGCCTTATCTGGACTAGGGCCCAAAATAACCTTCAAACTTTCATCAACCAACGACTCAGATTGAAACCACCTCTTACCTCTAATGTGGTAAGATAGAGCACCCTAAAAGAGCTCCAACTTCAGAACAAGATCTAATTCAGTTCTTCTATGAGATTCATGTAAGTTGTTGTTGATACCGTTCAGCCATACCCCAGAATATATGATCAGATACTAGGGCTGCTGCGTAAATACGTGAATGCAACAAGTGACAGATCAATGGCCATACAGGCAGTACAACATTTCCAGTTTTGCCCATCATTGAGTACACTATTCTCAGAGGACCAGTTACAACAGTCAGTTATACGTCCACAAAATGGTATGGAACAAAAACAAAGGTTTGGTCAAGCTTTTGCCATAACCAGTTAGCAGATGATTTTCTTAAACAAGAAACTCCAAATGGCATGGCACGACTAGAACTTAACAAAATAGCAAGGGAATATTAACCAAACAAATGTGTACTTGGTTGTTCGTGTGATGATAAATGCATGATAGATACGAAGGATGGTATGTAAGATAACCTATTACCTGCTCAATCTCTATGTCATTCCCTTTAATTTTCGCATTAATAACAGGATAACCTTTTTGCTTCGTCCATGTAGTCATCAAATCCTTGACAGGTTCACCAGTTTCTTTTTCAAGAACAGCCCACAGGTCCTCGGTTTTAGCATTTGAGTATGCATATTTCTTCATATATGAAGCCATCGCTTTCTGCAAGAACACAGTTTCATATATATAGCATATGAGAATACACTAGGAGAACGACATGGAGTTAAAAGAGGAGCAGGGGGAAATTACACAAAAAGGAGAGTGCAGCAATTTGTTTCACTAAATAATGTAATTAATTGAAAAATGAATTTTAACATAATAAGCTACTGTGCAGTTTGATAGATTCATTATATGATCAGCAAAAGAGTCAAAGATCGTTAAATTTTACTCCTTTTTTTTCTGTGAACAAGTAATGTTATCCTGTGAGAATGACACATGCTACAACAATACATAAGATCACCATCACACCCATATCGATAAATCTGTCTCTATATGCTAATTTATCAAACCATCCGCCTTAAATCATGTGACCGGTGAAGTACAAATTGTCACATATGATGCTTGTATGCATTAAACAAGGGCAGGATAATCTACGAAGAAATGGCTATTTTGCTCCTAGAATATGTCTTCAAAGAACAGCAATCTCTCCCTAAAACACCGCTGACAAAAGCATGTTTACCAACTAGTATGATTCAAGAGCATACAAACATTTTATGCAATGGACAAGCCATGGAGTTGTCTAGTGTTTCCACTACATGGAATAGTGGGGAAATGACATCAAAGTATCACTGTTTCCTTAAAGAACAAAATAAACTGGCTGAAAGTGATCTTGTATACTTTTAAGCAACGTGACGAGAAAAAGAATGCCAAGTCTAGGCAAGAAGAGTGAGTCGGTGACAGGTTTCTGGAGTTCAAGTAGAGGCAGTATTAGACCTGAAAACGCTCTGCGCCAAGGTAACTTTGTAGCATGCGAATAACAGAAGCACCCTTGTCATAGCTAATAGCATCAAAAATCTGATCAACTTCACTGGCATGGTGTATTTCAACCTGAGCATCCAGGAAAACGAATAGTGGAAAGTATAAAATGAATCACAAGTTAGCATTAGAGAAGTGAAAATATTAATGCCACGAACTGAATCTCTGTTGATGCATTGACTGAAGTTGCTCCCCAAAGTAAGATGCCACTTGTCAAAGTAGAGATTTAGGCATCAATTTTAATATTCCATAGAAATTTCATGAGTCAATCATGAATCGGCCAATAATTTGTTGGTAATAACATATTACGCAGTGTGCACCATCGTTACTTAAACATAACATTGTCAAAATTTACAGTTTAAAATAGATTCTTGCACTTCTATGATAGTAGAGTGAAACCTAACGCCGCCGCCGCCACCCCCACCTACTCCCGCCCCCCTCGCCGCCGTCGGGAGACCCCGCCGGGCAAAGCCCGTGCAGCAGATGGCGGCGGCGGGCCTCTCTCTCTGGTCGCACGCGGAGGCCGGCCCTGGACGGCAAGGCGTGCGTCACGGAGCTGCGCGCCGGGGCGGATCAGGCCCTCCGGCCTCTTCTGCGGCGCGGCGGCGCTGGGCGTTGGGGCGGCGGCCCCAGGAAGCGGTGGCCCCCTCCTCTCCTTCCTCGCCATGGGGAGCGGCGGCTGGCCGTTTTGGCGGTGGATCTGCGCTCCTTTGCTCGGATCCAGTGGGCGCACATCGTCGGCGAGACGTGGCGGTGCTGGCCGTCCTGGCCGCGTGGGTGGCAGGGCGGATGCACGTGGTGGAGGCCCCGGCGGCTCTGGTTGGCGGCGGGTGGAGTTGCTGATCCCATCCTGCCTGGCCGAAGACGGCCTACTCGGCCGGGCTTGTCTGGCGAGGTTCTGTGGTGTGCCCTGGCTAGCGTGGTGCTGGCTAGGGCGACTGGTCTCCCCGTGCCAGTGGCCTCTACGTGGTGTAGGTGGTTCTGCCGATGGTGGGTCTAGCGCTACTCCCCCCCCCCAGCGCCGGTCCGTGGTGGCCCCGTGGTGGCTTGCAGCATAGGTTGGTTGCGCGGGTGTGTGCCCGGCGGCTCCGACGCTTGGAGCTCGCCGGGCAGCGCGGGTTGGGCCGTGGCCCGGTGTGGTTGCGGCCTGGCCGTGGGTGGCTCCACGGTAGCTTGGCAGGTCGGCAGCGGCAGCGGTGGGCATGTTTCGGCATCGGCTTGTCTGTTGGCGGCTTGTGTCGGCCTTCGATCTGTCTCCTCGTCGTCCGGGTGCTATTTCCGTTGAACGGATGGCCCTCTCCCAGCTGCGGCCCATCGCTAGTCTCGCGCTCGAGCTGCAGGACCGAGCTTGTCTCGCGCTCGGCTGCAGGAACACACTCGTCTCGCGCCCGGCAGCAGGACCACGCTCGTCTTGCGCCCGGCAGCAGGACCGAGCCTGTCTTGCGCCCGGCAGCAGGACCATGCTCGTCACACGCCCGGTGTTGCAGGACAAATCGATGGAGCCTTGTTTGCCCCAGGATCCGATCATCTCTTCGGTTGGGGTAGCGGTGGGTATTGGGTGAGGCGGATCTAGGTCTTGGATGCCGGGGCGGTGGCCCTGGTAGTGGTAGCACGGTGCTCATGGGCAGAGCCCGACGCTCGGTACTGCCTGATGGCCATGGCCGCATGGGCGGCGTGGTTGTCGGGGAGTGCCTTTCGGTGGCGGTGAGTGTTGGCCGGGGTGAAAACCTACTCTATCTTCGGACAGACCGGCGGCGGCGTAGCTCGTTCCCTTCTTGAAGGCGTCGTCACGTCTCTCATTGCTCGTCGTTTGGCTCCAGGGGAAACTCTAATCCTCAAATCGGGCGGTGTCGGCACTCCAGTGTCGTAACCTTCCTGAAGGCACCGTCTTGGAGTCCACGGTTCGTCATATGTGGCTTCATATCTTCACGGTGGCGTGTTCATTGTTGGAGCCCCCGATTGCTCTTGTAGTGCTAGGGGTCGTGTTGCTGCGCTTGGCGCCTATGTATCCTGTCTTGGGTGTGTGTGTTGTGGTGGAGTGCGTTTGTACCGGGTTGTTGTTGATCTTTGCTTTATATATAAAGCGGGGCGAAAGCCTTTTTCGGTATGATAGTAGAGTGCACGACATTGACAAATGACAACTATGGTTCCGGAGAATGTAGTGCACAACATATCCAACCACAGAAGCAGGCTATTGCACAGTAATAGACAATGAGATTACCTCAATAGGATGAGACGCATGTTTTTGTATAGCTCTTCTTATTTTTTGTGGAACTTCTTGTATTCATTTTACAAAAATTAATAAAAATACGCAGCAGAATCCTGCTGTTTCCCTATAAACAATGAGATTACCTCAATAGGATGAGACGCCTCTAGTGAATCCAGCCTAAGAGCAGTGGTTGTGCTATCGAGAAACTGTGTCCAGATATTCCATTGTGGAAAAAAAGAATCTACTGCTAGATGGCTCATCTGGGAAAACAAAAAGCCTATTCATTCAGTATACATTGGTAACCTGATATTTCATTCTTTTAACTTTTGAGTGATCAAATTGTTTTACCCATGTAGCAAATCCCTCATTTAACCACAAGTGAGTCCACCATTCCATGGTTACAAGATTGCCAAACCATTGATGAGCCAATTCATGTGCCACAGTAATTGCAACCTAACAAAATACATGCTGAGGTCAATATAAAAAGGATGTTTACACATATAAAAGGTTTAATGACGAAAAAATGTTGAATTATTAGTGAATTATAGATGATCATGAGATAGTTTAGTTTTTCTTACTGAACCGATTTATGTATAGTAACATAGCACGGTTAGTTAAGAGGTGAACTGTAAACGATGAAAAGATAAGTTAAATAAGTTTCTGAGCTATGATAGATACACTCTGTTTGCTGGATGCTGATGAAGACTTGTCATCGAAAAGCAAAGCTACTTCCCGGTAAGTGACCAATCCGTAGTTCTCCATGGCTCCAGCAGCAAAATCGGGGATAGCAATCATATCCAACTTGGGGAGTGGATAAGGAGTGTCAAAGTAACTGAACAATTGAGGAAATGAGTTTTTTTGTTAATGTTACTGTTTCAGCAACAACCATGGCTTTGACACAGTATTTCATTAACATCAATCATGTCTATTCTTTAGAAACCAAAGTGTGGAAGCACGGGTAGATATCTTACTCTTTATAGAGATTCAACGACTTCACTCCAACATCTAGTGCAAACTTCCCTTGGTTACTCTTACCAATTTGAGTGTACACACGAACTCTCGTGCCTGAATAAAATTAAACAAACAAATAAAATAAAGGGAAAGAGAAAGGTCTCATGCACACTCTTTGAATGGATGATTTCAGAAACAGAGATGATACCTTTTGTTGTCATACCCTCTACATATTCAAACAAACCGACAACTATGGCCACTAAATAAGTTGACATAGGTGGTGATTCCTGGTAACGCACAGTTTTGATAGGACCAGCAAATGTCGCGTTAGCTACTGGCATGTTGGACAGTGCTACCAGCTCAGATGGAACTTCAAGTGTAAGCTTGAACTTAGCCTGGAAAATCGAAACGGCAAAACAAGAAATGTTAGAAAATATATCTGACCTCACCGATGCTCTATGTGCACATATTTGAGGAACATAAAGTCGTGTGCTGGGCAGGGAGAATATGCTTCCACATATATTTAATTATATACATACTCAACTTATAAGGGACTAAGAATGTCAATCAAGAGTACCAAAATAGTTGATCGGAGCGGGAAAAATCTAATTACGTGAACACTCCTTCCAGCTATCATATATATTCACCTTGAATGCAGGCTCGTCCCAGCAGGGGAAGCACCGCCGTGCATCCACGGACTCAAACTGCGTCACCGCCATATTTCTCTCCTTTCCTTTATACTGGTACTTACTGCAATCAAATAGAATCAGAAAATCATAAATAGCAGGAAAGAAATTCATACCAAATTGCTCGATTGAACTCTTATCTATATCTATATCTATATATCTATCTATATCTATACCAATATAAAAAGACCCAAAGGGGCAGATCCAATTAATCTCAGCCATCAAACCATGTCAATCCAACGACCTAGATTGCTCCAATGGTGAGCTCTCAACATGTTGAGCATGCAATTGATAGCATACCAAACATCAACATCTATATTAATCTTATAATTAACATGTAATTGATATCCTACCTAATATCAACGTGCAGTTAATTTTCTCCCTAATATCAATGTGCATTGCACATGCTCATTTACTAGTTTTAGAAATAGATCATATAATACTATAATGGCTTCACAGTGAACTTCCTAAGCACAAACTAGTGCAAAAATTCGTCGAATTCATAGTAAGTGCATTCTCGGGAGTTGGAACTGGTCACTTGGTTGGTCGGTGAGTAACTAATCGGGAGTAGTTAATACAGAACACAGTTCAACTTTTCCCCTTTTGTCATTTTCTATTGGTATCTTTTGGAACAAATCATGACATGGTTTCCTACAAATGTTGGGGGGTCGTTGATCATGATGTGCGGTGTAAATACCAAGGGCGGCAGATTCCAGAAGAAGTCGTTGCATACCTCCTGTAGAAACCTCTCATCTGGTCGTTGAGAGTGCCGTTGAAGTCCATCTTGAGCAGGCCCTCGCCGAGGGGCAGCTGCTTGGCGAACCCGAGCACCAACAAACCGTCATCCTTGAAGAACACCACCTCCGTGGGCTCCAAAGCCTGCGAGAACCGTGCCGGCGAAGGACGATGAGGACAGGGCGAGGTCTCAACGAATTTCATATTTCTTCTCCTTCTTTCTCCTTACCTGGAAGCGGATGGAGGCGCGGTTGACGGAGAGGTCGAGGGCGTTGAGCACGAGGAAGCGGGTGGGCGCGGAGACGGCGACGGAGATGGCCACCGAGCCGGAGAAGGTGCAGGCGACGAGGTCGGGGCGGAGGAAGAGCTCGTAGCGGCGCGGCGCTGCGAAGCTCGGCAGCCGCGCCTTGCCCCGGAACTGGTCCGCCGAGCCGCCCGCCGCAGGCGCGCCGGGAGATGCCTTGAGATTCGCGCCCTGCGTGCGTGTGCATCCGGCCCGTTGTTGTTTAGCGCGACGGAAGAGAAAAGACGAGAGCAGCAAAGGGAAGGGGGAAAAGCTTTTACAATTTTCTTTTCTTTCTAGAATATTTTTTTGCGATTAGAATATATACATTTTGTGCGCCATTTTCGAAAATGCATTTTCTCTCTTTTTTGTCAATTCTCTCCTTTTTCATCTATATCTATATATTTATATACCAATATAAAAAACTCAAAGTGAGAGATCCAACTAATCTCAACCATCAAACCAGGTCAATTCAACGACTTAGATTGTTTCAACGACGAGTGTTTAACATGTTTAGCACTCAATTTACTACTCCCTCCGTCTATGTATGTAAGTTATCTTACGAAAATCAAATAATCCCAAAACACTTAGGCACGATGCACTAACTTCTACCTCGTTTCTTGTTTCTTGATATATCAACCAATAAGAGTTGTGGGTGTGCATGCTTTTAATGACTTGAGACTACCAAACATGACATGCAGTGGTTAGTTTATTGCATGCAATGCTATTAATTAGCAAATAAACATTAAGTTCTCTCGTTTTCCTCTCCTCCTTGGTCATGGTGCACAACCTAAAATGATTTATTCACCTAGACGGAGGGAGTATCAATGTTAGCGATAATCATGTAATTAATGCGTAAAAAGCATCCTACCTAACTTACTATCAATGTTAGCACTAATCATGTAGTTAATGCGTAAAAATATCCTACCAACTATTTACGTGCAATTAATATATTATCTAATATCAGCTATTTTACCTAATATCTCCGCTCAATTGATACTTCCTATTAGCATCAATGTGCATTGCACGTACACATTTAGTAATTACCACTAAAATAGAGTACTCACTTAATACATCCAGATGTGATTTTAAAGCAAAATATTAATTATGAAATTCTATTGATGTTATATTATTTATAGTGTATCTGATCTTTTGTTGTAAAGATGCATATTGTATTGTTTTCTTCCTGTTTCACAAATCGGTAGCCATTTTCATACACCTAATAATGAATCCAATAAACAATATAATTAATCAAAATATCTAATAATCTCTATCTCTACTTACTTAAAAAGAACCTAAGGTTCCATCTTTCACTCTATCCCCCCCCCCCCCCCCACACACACACACCGTCCCTTACGTTTTTCACCCCCTTTTGGTTTTTATCAAACCAATTTTTACCCAATAAAACAGATCAATTTACGGTATAGCAATAATTCATGGTCTATAAAAAATTTGTTTCTTATGGTAAAACCTGATAAGTGTCGGCCATATAAATAGCAATAAATGTATGACTAGAAGCACATAAGTAACAATTAATTATTTGGTAACATATCTATTTTATCAGTTAGAGAAATAGCTGGAAAATCTATGCTTTTAACACGGAAAATCTATACTTCATAACCAAAACATAAATCTTATTTTGTGTATTTGTTTGACATCAAGATTTGACCCATATAGTCCTCCTATTGTGTTAAAATATCTATGAGAAAGAATCACGTGCACTCCAGCTTTGTTGTGCCTCTGGTGACATCTACAAAAAAATATTAAAACATTTACAAAATCTGGAGCTCTTAGTGTCTATGGACACAATCATTATCTTCAGATTTGCGGCGACTTTTAACTGTTATTTGCGCCTTCCGGCCAGCCGACCGGACGTGAGAATGCGATAGCTAGCTTATCGGCGATAGCCAAAGATTGGGTACAACACGAACCCACGCTCCACGTGATGATAATACAGCGTGAACTACCGCCTATCAAGATCGAGAGCACCCAGCGGTAATATTCGACACAGATCGTAGCAAGTACTACTACTGCTAGTACGTTGAAGCGAAATCGGGTTCGACAGTAGCCCATTCCGTTCGCAGCTCAGCAGGGGGGTCACCCGCCCGCACGTTGCCTAGATTACATAGATATATAGTCAGAATGTCAGATGGATTCGTTGATTGCCGTCACGCGGGCAAGGGGATAGAGGATAGATAGACCCCAGTTGGAGTTACCTGCCCACCACCACGTGAAGTCTCCGTCCATCAGTATCAACTAGCCCTCTCTAAAAGAAATAACCCCGCCGCATGCGGTATCGACGCATGCAGCAGATGCGCCGCATGATAGTCGAATAGTAAATGCAGAGGATGCGCCGTGTGACAATCGGATACTGCAGCACTACTAGACAACTTTGTAGTAATCTCGTAGGGATCGATACCGCACCTCGCCGTGGGACGCCATCTTCCTGGCGCCACCGGTGGCGGCGGCGGCCGCGACGACGCCGAGGAGGAGCGCCACCACCACGGGCAGCACGGCGCCGGCGGCGGCGCGGGATGGAGCCATGGAAACAACGGAACGGACGCCGCGCGCTCCTTCCCGTGCGCGAGCGCGCGTTGTCGATGGCAGCAGGCAGCTGTGAGTGGGCCGGGAGGGAGCCTTCCTGCCGGCTTACCGCCACTGACCGAGCGAGCGAAGGAGTGAGCGCGAGCGGGGGGTGGGGTGGGGTGGGGAGGAGCACTGGTGGCTGCCGCGCGCTGTATAGTATGGAGCGAAGGCAGCGGGGGCGGGTTGACTGGGCCGAGCCGATGGAGGGGGCGGCACGTCAGCCAAGATAGAGTTGGATCGAGTGAACCGCCGCACTCGCGCGCAGATGGATCCAGGCCGACGGACGCGCCCGGCCAGCCGAGCCAGTCATGGATTCTGGCTGTGCATGCATGACGCACGCCAATTCTCCTACTAGTAGTACTTCTCGCTAGTGTGGCGTGGCTGGTGCCTACTCCCAAGCCCGGTCGCCGGCGCCGGTCGGTCCCGCTGTGATCTTGAGCATTTAATTAGCACAATCAAACATGATTTGCTGCTCACCAATCGGAATATGCGGTACGCAATCGTAGTACGTGAGATTTTTGGATTTACATATTCCTGGTCTCTCCGTCAAATCCAACCATGTGCTCTCGCGCAAAATAATACGGAGTAAAATAAACAGTTTGTTTAATTCACATCTAGATGTTTTTTAAAAATGTCACATCTAACCTCCCACAAATATATAATGAAGCAATAAGAAACAAAAAAAATCAAGACAAAAGAAATAGATCACAAACAAAGTAAAAATCAGCTTAGATGTGACATAACTATGTCACATCTAGATGTGTCCTAGACAGACCTTAAAATAAAATCCGACCATGTGCTCCGAAGACGCGTCCATGTCCAAATGTCGTGTACCCATGTGTAACGGCTTCAGGGAAAATATCAATACTGTCACGTTACAATATCAGTGTAAATATTTTATCTAGTTCTGTGTTCCAACTTAATCTGCTCTCACGTTACAACCTCTATTTTCACAATTTTTTGCCTAAATGATGAGTGCCACACGTGTGGCACGAAATAACACCGTCCTGACGTTTTTACAGTTAAAGTTGTTATCCAAAAAAAGCCAAAAAAAATAAAATTTACCATCCAAACAGAAAGTTATCATGTTTCACAACTGAAGTTGTCACCCTCAAGTAACTAAAGTTGTCATAAAGAATAAATTTTAATTTGTCGTCACATTATTCTCTGACCTCCTAACATTTCCGTGTTAGCCCGCAACGTTTAATGGCTTTAGTTGCACCAAATAGGAATGCGATAATTTCCTTTTACTAGGATATATGCAATACTAGAAATATTTTATAATCAATTCTTTTCTGATGCTTACCAAATATGAGAGGTAGGTAACCTATTATCTCTCATTGGTGATCTATTAGCTCGTAAGTTCAATCTTAGCCATTGAATTAGAAATAATGAATGATCTATAATAGTTGGAACACCTTAAAATTTCTCGTTACTTTTTTTCGGGGAAACTTTCGATCTATTCATTTAAAATCATGTTAGAATAATGAACAACAAAAACAATAAAAACTACGTCTGTAATCGTAGACCACCTGGCGACGACTACAAGCAATGAAACAAGCTGAAGGCGCACCGTCGTCATCGTTCCTCCTTCGCCGGAGCCGGGCAAAACTTGTTGTAGTAGATAGTCGGGAAGTCATTGTGCTAACGACCTATAGGACCATCGCACCAGAACAACAACCGCCACTGATGAAGAAACGCGTAGATCAAAAGGATCCATCCTGAAGACACACAAACGGAGACGAACGATAACCGGATTCGAGTAGATTCACCAAAAACAACCAACGGCCAAATCCTACGAGATCTGTTGGAGACACACCTCCACACACCCTCCGACGATGCTAGATGCACCACCCGAACGGAGGCCAGACGGGCATAACCTTATTCCATTTTCAGGGATTCGTCGTTGTCTCGTCTTTCTAACCAAGACACAAAGCCTAACAAAACCAAAATAAATATCTAAAAACGGAGCCCTTTTGCCGGCAAGTGCCAGGATCCATCGCACCCCCATGGCCCTAGGGCCACCGGAGATGAGACGCACCAATTGTGGCTCTGGCGGGAGACAAAGGAACTCTAACTTTTTTGGAGGAGGCGGCGGCAGTTGCATGTGTGCGCGTAGAATAAAACTCTCGGTGCGGGACGGCGGTTGGTGAAGGAAATATGCCCTAGAGGCAATAATAAAGTTATTATTTATTTCCTTATATCATGGTAAATGTTTATTATTCATGATAGAATTGTATTAACCGGAAACATAATACATGTGTGAATACATAGACAAATAGAGTGTCACTAATATGCATCTACTTGACTAGCTCGTTGATCAAAGATGGTTATGTTTTCTAGCCATAGACATGAGTTGTCATTTGATTAACGGGATCATATCATTAGAAGGATGATGTGATTGACTTGACACATTCCGTTAGCTTAGCACTTGATCGTTTAGTATGTTGCTATTGCTTTCTTCATGACTTATACATGTTCCTATGACTATGAGATTATGCAACTCCCGTTTACCGGAGGAACACTTTGTGTGCTACCAAACGTCACAACGTAACTGGGTGATTATAAAGGTGCTCTACAGGTGTCTCCAAAGGTACTTGTTGAGTTGGCGTATTTTGAGATTAGGATTTGTCACTCCGATTGTCGGAGAGGTATCTCTGGGCCCTCTCGGTAATGCACATCACTGTAAGCCTTGCAAGCAATGTGACTAATGAGTTATTTGCGGGATGATGCATTACGGAACGAGTAAAGAGACTTGCCGATAATGAGATTGAACTAGGTATTGAGATACCGACGATCGAATCTCGGACAAGTAACATACTGATGACAAAGGGAACAACGTATGCTATTATGCGGTTTGACCGATAAAGATCTTCGTAGAATATGTGGGATCCAATATGAACATATAGGTTTCGCTATTGGTTATTGACCGGAGATGTGTCTCGGTCATGTCTACATAGTTCTCGAACCCGTAGGGTCCGCACGCTTAAAGTTCGGTGACGATCGGTATTATGAGTTTTTGTGTTTTGACGTACCGAAGGTAGTTCGGACTCTCAGATATGACCACGGACATGATGAGGAGTCTCGAAATGGTAGAGACGTAAAGATCGATATATTGGACGACTATATTCGGACACCGGAAGTGTTCCGGGTGATTTCAGAGAAAACCGGAGTGTCGGAGGGTTACCGAAACCCCCCGGGAGAAATAATGGGCCTTATGGGCCTTAGTGGAGAGAGAGAGAGGGCTGGCCTAGGGCAGGCCGCGCGCCCCTCCCCCTCTGGTCTCGAATTGGACTAGGAGGGGGGCGGCGCCCCCCTTTCCTTCTCCCTCTCCCCCTTCCTTTCCCCCTCCTAGTAGGAGTAGGAAAGAGGGGAGTCTTACTCCTACTAGGAGGAGGACTCCTCCTCCTGGCGCGCCATAGAGGGTCGGCCGGACTCCCCCCTTTGCTCCTTTATATACGGGGGCAGGGGGCACCTCTAGACACACAAGTTGATCATTGATCCCTTAGCCGTGTGCGGTGCCCCCCTCCACCATAATCCACCTCGATCATATCGTAGCGGTGCTTAGGCGAAGCCCTGCGTCGGTAGCAACATCATCACCGTCGTGCTGACGGAACTCTCCCGTGAAGCTCTGCTGGATCGGAGTTCGTGGGACGTCATCGAGTTGAATGTGTGCTGAACTCGGAGGTGCCATGCGTTCGGTACTTGGATCGGTCGGATCGTGAAGACGTTCGACTACATCAACCGTGTTCTCATAACGCTTTCACTTACGGTCTACGAGGGTACGTGGACGATACTATTCCCTCTCGTTGCTATACATCACCATGATCTTGCGTGTGCATATAATTTTTTTTGAAATTACTACATTCCCCAACAGTGGCATTCGAGCCAGGTTTTATGCGTAGATGTTATATGCACGAGTAGAACACAAGTGAGTTGTGGGTGATACAAGTCATACTGCTTACCAGCATATCATACTTTGGTTCGGCGGTATTGTTGGATGAAGCGGCCCGGACCGACATTACGCGTATGCTTACGCGAGACTGGTTCTACCGACGTGCTTGGCACACGGGTGGTTGGCGGGTGTTAGTTTCTCCAACTTTAGTTGAACCGAGTGTGGCTACGCCCGGTCCTTGAGAAGGTTAAAACAACACTAACTTGACAAACTATCGTTGTGGTTTTGATGCGTATGTAAGAACGGTTCTTGCTCAGCCCATAGCAGCCACGTAAAACTTGCAACAACAAAGTAGAGGATGTCTAACTTGTTTTTGCAGGGCATGTTGTGATGTGATATGGTCAAGACATGATGCTGTATTTTTTTGTATGAGATGATCATGTTTTGTAACCGAGTTATCGGCAACTGGCAGGAGCCATATGGTTGTCGCTTTATTGTATGCAATGCAATCGCCCTGTAATTGCTTTACTTTATCACTAAGCGGTAGCGATAGTCGTAGAAGCAATAGTTGGCGAGACGACAACGATGCTACGATGGAGATCAAGGTATCACGCCGGTGACAATGGTGATCATGATGGTGCTTCGGAGATGGAGATCACAAACACAAGATGATGATGGCCATATCATATCACTTATATTGATTGCATGTGATGTTTATCTTTTATGCATCTTATTTTGCTTTGATTGACGGTAGCATTATAAGATGATCTCTCACTAAATTTCAAGATAAAAGTGTTCTCCCTGAGTATGCACCGTTGCCAAAGTTCGTCGTGCCGAGACACCACGTGATGATCGGGTGTGATAAGCTCTACGTTCATCTACAACGGGTGCAAGCCAGTTTTGCACACGCAGAATACTCGGGTTAAATTTGACGAGCCTAGCATATGCACATATGGCCTCGGAACACTGAGACCGAAAGGTCGAGCGTGAATCATATAGTAGATATGATCAACATAGTGATGTTCACCATTGAAAACTACTCTATCTCACGTGATGATCGGACATGGTTTAGTTGATTTGGATCACGTGATCACTTAGATGATTAGAGGGATGTCTATCTAAGTGGGAGTTCTTAAGTAATATGATTAATTGAACTTAAATTTATCATGAACTTAGTACCTGATAGTATTTTGCTTGTCTATGTTGATTGTAGATAGATGGCCCGTGTTGTTGTTCCGTTGAATTTTAATGCGTTCCTTGAGAAAGCAAAGTTGAAAGATGATGGTAGCAATTACACGGACTGGGTCCGTAACTTGAGGATTATCCTCATTACTGGCACCGCTGGGTGCCAGGCCTACTGCAGATGCTACTGATGACGTTAAGAACGTCTGGCAGAGTAAAGCTGATGACTACTCGATAGTTTAGTGTGCCATGCTTTACGTCTTAGAACCGGGACTTCAACGACGTTTTGAACGTCATGGAGCATATGAGATGTTCCAGGAGTTGAAGTTAATATTTCAAGCAAATGCCCGGATTGAGAGATATGAAGTCTCCAATAAGTTCTATAGCTGCAAGATGGAGGAGAATAGTTCTGTCAGTGAACATATACTCAAAATGTCTGGGTATCATAATCACTTGACTCAACTGGGAGTTAATCTTCCTGTTGATAGTGTCATTGACAAAGTTCTTCAATCACTACCACCAAGCTACAAGAGCTTCGTGATGAACTATAATATGCAAGGGATGAATAAGACAATTCCCGAGCTCTTCGCAATGCTAAAAGCAGCGGAGGTAGAAATCAAGAAGGAGCATCAAGTGTTGATGGTCAACAAGACCACCAATTTCAAGAAAAAGGGTAAAGGGAAGAAGAAGGGGAACTTCAAGAAGAACAGCAAACAAGTTGCTGCTCAGGAGAAGAAACCCAAGTCTGGACCTAAGCCTGAGACTGAGTGTTTCTACCACAAACAGACTGGTCACTGGAAGTAGAACTGCCCCAAGTATTTGACGGATAAGAAGGATGGCAAGGTGAACAAAGGTATATGTGATATACATGTTGTTGATGTGTACCTTACCAGAGCTCGCAGTAGCACCTGGGTATTTGATACTGGTTCTGTTGCTAATATTTGCAACTCGAAACAAGGACTAGGGATTAAGCGAAGACTGGCTAAGGACGAGGTGACGATGCGCGTGGGAAATGGTTCCAAAGTTGATGTGATCGCCGTCGGCACGCTACCTCTACATCTACCTTCAGGATTAGTTTTAGACCTAAATAATTGTTATTTGGTGCCAGCGTTAAGCATGAACATTATATCTGGATCTTATTTGATGCGAGACGGTTATTCATTTAAATCAGAGAATAATGGTTGTTCTATTTATATGAGTAATATCTTTTATGGTCATGCACCCTTGAAGAGTGGTCTATTTTTGTTGAATCTCGATAGTAGTGATACATATATTCATAATGTTGAAGCCAAAAGATGCAGAGTTGATAATGATAGTGCAACTTATTTGTGGCACTGCCGTTTAGGTCATATTGGTATAAAGCGCATGAAGAACTCCATACTGATGGACTTTTGGAATCACTTGATTATGAATCACTTGGTACTTGCGAACCATGCTGAAAGATCGTGGATGTCACCTAGAGGGGGGGTGAATAGGCGTTTTAAAATATTTACGGTTGAGGCTTGAACAAATGCGGAATAAACCTAGCGGTTAATTTGTCAAGCACAAAACCTACAACAACTAGGCTCACCTATGTGCACCAACAACTTATGCTAAGCAATATAAACTACTAAGTGATAGCAAGCTATATACAAGAAACAATATGGCTATATATCACAAAGTAAAGTGCATAAGTAAAGGGCTCGGGTAAGAGATAACCGAGGCACGCGTAGACGATGATGTATCCCGAAGTTCACACCCTTGCAGATGCTAATCTCCGTTTGGAGCGGTGTGGAGGCACAATGCTCCCCAAGAAGCCACTAGGGCCACCGTAATCTCCTCACGCCCTCGCATAATGCAAGATGCCGTGATTCCACTAAGGTACCCTTGAGGGCGGTCACCGAACTCGTACAAATGGCAACCCTTGGGGGCAGTCACCGAACCCGTACACTTTGGCAACCCTTGGGGACGGTCACCAGTACCCGTCAAATTGCTCGGGGCGATCTCCACAACCTAATTGGAGACCCCGACGCTTGCCCGGAGCTTTACACCACAATGATTGAGCTCCGAACACCACCAACCGTCTAGGACGTCCAAGCACCCAAGAGGAACAAGCTCAAGGGCACCAAGCACCCAAGAGTAATAAGCTTCTCAACTTGTAACTTCCACGTATCATCGTGGAGAACTCAAACCGATGCACCAAATGCAATGGCAAGGGCACACGGAGTGCCCAAGTCCTTCTCTCTCAAATCCCATCGAAGCAACTAATGCTAGGGAGGAAAATGAGAGGAAGAACAAGAAAGATAACACCAAGAACTCCAAGATCTAGATCCAAGGGGTTCCCCTCACATAGAGGAGAAAGTGATTGGTGGAAATGTGGATCTAGATCTCCTCTCTCTTTTCCCTCAAAAACTAGCAAGAATCCATGGAGGGATTGAGAGTTAGCAAGCTCGAAGAAGGTCAACAATGGTGGAAGAACACGAGCTCAAAGGATAAGGTTCAATAGGGAAGAAGACCCCCTTTTATAGGAGGGAAAAAAACCAACTGTTATGTGCTCAGCCCGCACACGAGCGGTACTACCGCTCGGACGGAAGAAGCAGGGAAAGGGAGCAACAAAACATGAACCTTGGGGTGGTAGTACCGCTTATAAGCGGTACTACCGCTCACCCCAGCGGCACTACCACTGGAGGAGCAGAACACGGGACCAAAAGAGGCAGGGCAGAGCAGAGTACCGCGGCAGTAATGCAGTAGCAGTACTACTGCCCGACCGGAGCGGTACTACCGCTTAGGCGGAACTACCGTGCCTTACTTCCGTGCAACTACTACTAAACCCGACACGAAAAGTGCAGGACCCAAAATCGAGGCGGGAGTAGAGCAGTACTGCAACGGTACTACGGCTGAGAGCTCCAAGCGGTACTACCGCTTGGGCTCACGGTACTACCGCTGGGACCAGACAAAAGCCACTTCCAAGAAAACAAGAACTTCTATAACTTCTGCATATGAGCTCCGAATTGAGCAAACTCAAGCTTGTTGGAAACAAGACGACGAGTAGCATCAAAATAGCGGTTGGTTATAGTAAGAAGAGGCAGGGGAGGTATGCCTAACAAATAGAGGAGTGAAACCTCCAACCGAGAAGAACCGACAAAACCTCCAACATCGAAAACATCATAGAAGATGCATGTGAACTCCGTTTTCGATGAACTCGAGCTTGTCATCAAGATGACCATAAGCTCTAAGACTCACAAAGCGAACCAAACAAGAACAAGTAAAGATGATGCAAGGATGCAATGGTTTGAGCTCTCTATGAACGATACGATCAAGCTACTCATCGAGAGCCCCCCTTGATAGTACGACAATAGATCCTATAACCCAGTCTCCCAACTGTTGGGGAACGTAGTAATTTCAAAAAAATTCCTACGCACACGCAAGATCATGGTGATGCATAGCAACAAGAGGGGAGAGTGTTGTCTACGTACCCTTGTAGACCGGAAGCGGAAGTGTTAGCACAACGCGGTTGATGTAGTCGTACGTCTTCACGGCCCGACCGATCAAGCACCGAAACTACGGCACCTCTGAGTTCTAGCACACGTTCAGCTCGATGACGATCCCCGGACTCCGATCCAGCAGAATGTCGGGGAAGAGTTCCGTCAGCATGACGGCGTGGTGACAATCTTGATGTTCTACCGTCGCAGGGCTTCGCCTAAGCACCGCTACAATATTATCGAGGATTATGGTGGAGGAGGGCACCGCACACGGCTAATAGATCTCAAGGATCAATTGTTGTGTCTAGAGGTGCCCCCTGCCCCCGTATATAAAGGAGCAAGGGGGAGGGGCGGCCGACCAGGAGGAGGCGCGCCAGGGAGGAGTCCTACTCCTACCGGGAGTAGGACTCCCTCCTTTCCTTGTCCAACTAGGAGAGGGGGAAGGAAGGGAGAGAGGAGAGAAAGGAAAGGGGGGGCGCCGCCCCTCCCTCCTTGTCCAATTCGGACTAGAGGGGGAGGGGGCGCGCAGCCTGCCCTAGCCACCCCTCCTCTGCTCCACTTTGGGCCCATGAGGCCCATTAACCCCCGGGGGGGGGGGGGGGGTTCCGGTAACCCCCGGTACTCCGTTTTATATCCGATAACTCCCGGAACCATTCCTGTGTCCGAATATAGTCGTCCAATATATCAATCTTTCTGTCTCGACTATTTTGAGACTCCTCCTTATGTCTGTGATCACATCCGGGACTTCGAACAACCTTCGGTACATCAAAATATATAAACTCATAATGAAACTGTCATCGTAACGTTAAGCGTGCGGACCATACGGGTTCGAGAACAATGTAGACATGACCGAGACACGTCTCCGGTCAATAACCAATAGCGGAACCTGGATGCTCATATTGGCTCCTACATATTCTACGAAGATCTTTTATCGGTCAGACCGCATAACAACATGCGTTGTTCCCTTTGTCATCGGTATGTTACTTGCCCGAGATTTGATCGTCGGTATCTCAATACCTAGTTCAATCTCGTTACCTGCAAGTCTCTTTACTCGTTCCGTAATACATCATCCCGCAACTAACTTATTAGTTGCAATGCTTGCAAGGCTTATGTGATATGCATTACCGAGAGGGCCCAGAGATACCTCTCCGACAATCGGAGTGACAAATCCTAATCTCGTAATACGCCAACCCAACAAGTACCTTCGGAGACACCTGTAGAGCACCTTTATAATCACCCAGTTACGTTGTGACGTTTGGTAGCACACAAAGTGTTCCTCCGATAAACGGGAGTTGCATAATCTCATAGTCATAGGAACATGTATAAGTCATGAAGAAAGCAATAGCAACAAACTAAACGATCAAGTGCTAAGCTAACGAAATGGGTCAAGTCAATCACATCATTCTCCTAATGATGTGATCCTGTTAATCAAAGGACAACTCATGTCTATGGTTAGGAAACATAACCATCTTTGATCAATGAGCTAGTCAAGTAGAGGCATACTAGTGACACTATGTTTGTCTATGTATTCACACATGTATTATGTTTCCGGTCAATACAATTCTAGCATGAATAATAAACATTTATCATGATATAAGGAAATAAATAATAACTTTATTATTGCCTCTAGGGCATATTTCCTTCAGTCTCCCACTTGCACTAGAGTCAATAATCTAGATTACACAGTAATGATTATAACACCCATGGAGCCTTGGTGATGATCATGTTTTGCTCGTGGAAGAGGCTTAGTCAGCGGGTCTGCAATATTCAGATCCGTATGTATCTTGCAAATTTCTATGTCTCCCACTTGGACTAAGTCCCGAATGGAATTGAAGCGTCTCTTGATGTGCTTGGTTCTCTTGTGAAATCTGGATTCCTTTACCAAGGCAATTGCCCCAGTATTGTCACAAAATATTTTCATTGGACCCGATGCACTAGGTATGACACCTAGATCGGATATGAACTCCTTCATCCAGACTCCTTCATTTGCTGCTTCCGAAGCAGCTATGTACTCTGCTTCACATGTAGATCCCACCACGACGCTTTGTTTAGAACTGCACCAACTGACAGCTCCACCGTTCAGTAAAAACACGTATCCGGTTTGCGATTTAGAATCGTCCGGATCAGTGTCAAAGCTTGCATCAACGTAACCATTTACGATGAGCTCTTTGTCACCTCCATATACGAGAAACATATCCTTAGTCCTTTTCAGGTATTTCAGGATGTTCTTGACCGCTGTCCAGTTATCCACTCCTGGATTACTTTGGTACCTCCCTGCTAGACTTATAGCAAGGCATACATCAGGTCTGGTACACAGCATTGCATACATGATAGAGCCTATGGCTGAAGCATAGGGAACATCTTTCATTTTCTCTCTATCTTCTGCGGTGGTCGGACATTGAGTCTTACTCAACTTCACACCTTGTAACACAGGCAAGAACTCTTTCTTTGCTTGATCCATTTTGAACTTATTCAAAACCTTGTCAAGGTATGTGCTTTGTGAAAGTCCAATTAAGCGTCTTGATCTATCTCTATAGATCTTAATGCCCAATATGTAAGCAGCTTCACCGAGGTCTTTCATTGAAAAACTCTTATTCAAGTATCCCTTTATGCTATCCAGAAATTCTATATCATTTCCAATCAATAATATGTCAGCCACATATAATATCAGAAATGCTACAGAGCTCCCACTCACTTTCTTGTAAATACAGGCTTCTCCAAAAGTCTGTACAAAACCAAATGCTTTGATCACACTATCAAAGCGTTTATTCCAACTCCGAGAGGCTTGCACCAGTCCATAAATGGATCGCTGGAGCTTGCACACTTTGTTAGCTCCCTTTGGATCGACAAAACCTTCTGGTTGCATCATATACAACTCTTCTTCCAGAAATCTATTCAGGAATGCAGTTTTGACATCCATTTGCCAAATTTCATAATCATAAAATGCGGCAATTGCTAACATGATCCGGCCCTGAAGTTCAAATCGGCAGCTGAAACTAAGCTTGTTGACTTCGTGCCTGGCGATTCGTCCAAGCAGTTCAGCATCAGTGCCAACTTGGATCCGAAATAGGAAAGCGCGCTCATCGAGTTCATCCGTGAGAATCGGGGCATTTTTGCATGGAAGCCCTCTGACATGCCAGGTGTACCGAGGCAACTCGCTGAGCACACCCTTAATGTGGATCCTAAATACAAACCGGTGAAACAGTTCCTCCGCCGGTTTAACGAAGAAAGACGCAAGGCGATTGGAGAAGAGGTAGCCAGGCTCTTAGCAGCTGGCTTTATTATTGAAGTTTTCCACCCTGAGTGGCTTGCCAATCCGGTGCTGGTCCTTAAGAAAAACGGCACCTGGCGCATGTGTGTGGATTACACAGATCTTAATAAGGCTTGTCCAGCAGATCCTTTTGCCCTCCCCCGTATTGATCAAATTATTGATGCTACGACGGGTTGTGAGTGTTTGAGTTTTTTGGATGCATATTCTGGCTATCATCAGATCAAAATGGCAGTTAAGGACCAGGAGAAGACGTCATTCATAACTCCCTTTGGAGCCTTCTGCTATGTGTCTATGCCCTTTGGGCTCAAGAGTGCCCAGGCAACTTATCAACGGTGTGTACAAAATTGTCTTCACAAGCAGATTGGCCGTAATGTACATGCTTATGTGGATGATATCGTGGTTAAGTCAAGGGATAAGGAGACTCTGGTTGACGACCTGAAGGAAACCTTTGATAACCTGAGGACGTACAAGATGATGCTTAATCCGGCCAAGTGTGTCTTTGGTGTACCTGCAGGCAAGTTATTGGGTTTTCTGGTGTCCAACAGGGGAATCGAGGCTAATCCAGAGAAGATCACAGCCATCACCTCCCTGGCTAAACCGAAGTGTATCCGTGATGTTCAACGCCTGGCAGGCCGGATTGCCGCGTTAAGCCGGTTTATCAGCTGCCTTGGTGAGAAGGCAATCCCTTTGTATCAGATGTTGAAGAAGACGGATCAATTCGTCTGGAGTTCTGCTGCTGATAAAGCATTTGAGGACTTAAAGCGGCAATTGGCCAATCCGCCTGTGCTCGCCGCTCCCATTGACAAGGAGCCGTTGCTGCTATATGTTGCTGCTAATGCTCGTGCGGTCAGTGTGGCTATTGTGGTGGAGCGAAAAGAGGCAGGCAAGGAGCATCCGGTTCAACGTCCGGTCTATTATATCAGCGAGGTACTCATTGAGTCCAAGCAAAGGTATCCACATTGGCAGAAGATGGTATATGGAGTTTTTATGGCAAGCCGGAAGCTTAAGCAATACTTCCAAGGGCACCCCATTACGGTGGTCAGTTCTGCTCCCTTGGGGGATATCATCCAGAACCGGGAAGCGACTGGCCGGATTGCCAAGTGGGCTATAGAGCTTGGGCTGCACGGGTTGAAGTATGTGCCTCGGACGGCGGTTAAGTCTCAAGCACTTGTTGATTTCATCAATGATTGGACGAAACTGCAAGCACCTGAAGAAAATCCGGATCACACATATTGGACCATCCATTTTGACGGATCCAGGCAATTGGAAGGCTCGGGGGCTGGAGTCGTATTAACTTCCCCACGAGGTGATAAGTTTTGTTACGTTCTCCGCTTAATGTTCCCTTGCACTAACAATGCAGCTGAGTATGAAGCCTTGCTCCATGGTCTCCGGATGGCTAAGGAGATGAATCTAAGTCGAGTTAAGTGCTTCGGTGACTCGGACCTCGTGGCTCAACAAGTGTCTGGCACTTGGGATTCCAAGGACCCACTCATGGCAGCATATCGTTGTGAGGTGGATATTGTTGCAGGTCACTTTAAAGACTATCAGGTGGATCACGTGGACCGACGGAAGAATGAAGCGGCGGATGCTTTAAGCCGGCTGGGCTCTCAGCGCAAACCGGTCCCGCCCAATGTTTTTCTGGATGTGCTGCACAACCCGTCGGTCAAGCTCCCTGGTGAAGCGGATTTGGCTATTCCTGATCCGGAGGCTCAATTGGTGGCAGCTCTTCATGTCATTCGGCGAGTTACCAGAGGATAAGACTCTGGCCCGACAGATAATCTGGCGGTCCAAGTCCATGACTATTGTCAATGGCGAGTTGCATCATTGCAGTGTATCAGGGGCGTTTCAACGCTGTGTGTCTCCTAAAGAAGGCTGTGAAATTTTGCGTGAGATCCACGAAGGAGATCGTGGTCACCACACCGGTTCAAAATCTTTGGTGGCTAAAGCGTTCCGCCATGGCTTCTATTGGTTAACTGCTCATGTTGATGTGGAGGATCTGGTCAGACGATGTGACGGTTGCCAAAAGTTTTCAAGACGTGCTCATGTGCCGGCTCAAGAATTGAGAATGATTACAATTACTTGGCCGTTTGCGACTTGGGGGCTGGATATGGTTGGGCCTTTCAAAAGGTCCAAAGATAAGAAGACCCACCTCCTGGTGGCGGTTGACAAGTTTACAAAGTGGGTGGAGGCAGAACCTGTTAGCAAGTGTGATGCGGCCACGGCGGTTCATCAAAAAAGTGATTTTCCGGTTTGGCTTTCCACACAGTATCATCACAGATAATGGTACCAATTTGTCCAAGGGTGCCATGAAGGAGTTCTGCGAACGGGAGCACATCCGGCTTGACGTTTCATCCGTAGCGCACCCATAGTCCAATGGTCAAGCAGAAAGGGCTAATCAAGAGATCTTGAGAGGCATCAAGCCCCGGCTTATGGTTCCTTTGCAGAGAACATCGGGTTGTTGGGTAGAAGAGTTACCGTCTGTGTTATGGAGCATCAATACCACACCCAACAGATCAACAGGATACACACCATTCTTCATGGTCTATGGAGCGGAGGCGGTTCTCCCTAGTGATATCTATCATGATTCACCTCGTGTGGCGGCTTATGTTGAAGCGGACAACGAGACAGCACGGCAAGATGTTGGACCTATGAAAACGTGAACATAGCAGTCTCCATGGCCCGCTCTGCGAGGAGTTTAGAGAGCGATGTGTGAGCGAGTAAGAGGAAAAGTTTGAGCCCATGCGCGATGCTTGAAGAAGGACCAATTTAGCACGGAGTTTTAGAGCCTATGCATGGAAGTAGCTGAGGCCTGAGCCAACAAGTTTTACACAAAGTTCTACCTTCATCGTTATACAGTCGCCGAGTTAAACAACGTTTAAAGAAAGCTTCTGTCAGGAAGTCTTATTGTATGGTTCAGTGGATTATCATCGTGTTCGCCGAGTTTAAGAAGGTGCTATCAAGCTATGTAGATTGAGGAGAAGCCATAGCACGATTATGGACCCTCCTCTGGTTTAGAGTCCAGATCAGCGCTACACTTGACGTCCTCTGATGAACTAATACTGATGTCCATATTGACTGAATAGATGCTTTCCCGAACCAGAGCACTATCAGATAATGGGACTTCAGAGAAGCATAACAGGTATGTCCCTAATATCTTAAAGTAATAGATAGCTCATCTCGGCTATCCCCACACCATGAGGACTAGCCAATGGTCATGAGAACCGTAATTAAGTAACAATATTATCACCTATGAACATATGAAAAGTAAATGAATATAATGGGATATCAACGGAAATCAGCTAAGTGATCTCTCGCGAAAATATGATCAATGAAAACTCCATGAGAGTTCTGGAGTAATCATGTCCTAGTTTGTGGCCAATAGAAGGAAGTGAATTAACCTGATCCCATGTTATAACAATCTATGTGTGGATGAGCGAAGTCAAAGTTGTTCTAAACTGACGCCTAGTAACCGGTGGGTTTATAACCCTTGAGGTGTAGCTTTTTACGCATAAATGATATCACTTTGGGCTGGTCGAATATCACAAATACCCAATTGCACAGTCTTTTAATTAGGCGAGCCACCGACACCTTCCAGATGATGAGCTCACGGTCAAACAAGAAGTACTACAAACCATGCACATGACGCTCTAGTGAGGGTCCAGCCAAACCCGGAGCCCAAGAATCCACCTCTCGGAGGAGACTTAGGCGTACCCACCAGAAGAACAACCACAAGCAGCCACGCCTTCACTTTGAAGCTCATCTATAGATCCTGCAATGGAACCTGAGCGATATACCCAAAGCTTCACGGACACGGAAGGCATATCGTACGTCGGTTTTGTATCGTAGACAATCCGCCCTATGTAACATGCCATCTAAGTCGGCTCAAAATAAGCTCTATTTTATAGCAACACGGTTAGCTATACACAATATGCCTTTTCTGCGATTCAAACGAATTTTCTTTGAAATAGAATATTTCTATCGTATTGTTACGAAGCGTTTTTTTAAGAAATGCCGTAGCAAAGTTTGAACTGGGTTCAAACGTGTCATAACATTGGACAGGAGAAACATCAAACCTGAATTATCCTCCATTTTAACCGTGAAGATTATGTGTACTTCCCTCGTTTACGAAATTTTTTTAAATTAACATCCTATAACGGGAAATAAGTTCAAACCGGTTTTTTATAAAACCCGACGTTTACCCATGGGGAACCGGTGCAATGCTATTGTAGAGTAGTTATACAGATGGAAGCTTGGAATCCTCTCAAAAGTGTTGTTTATAAATAGTCCGCTTAGTACCAAAGGAGTGCGACGCAAGCCTTCACAATCAATAAGCCTCAATATAGATGGACAGGTATTATGTATTAAATATAGATTGTTGAATCATATGTGTTAAGATGTTCCAGATATTTTGATTTCAAATAATGAGTGCGGGATACATATTCGCACTTACGGTACAATACAGCCATTACCGACATAGCTGCCATTCACCTTATTCGACGCATTTTTTCGTAATATGATGGCTGCCAGATGACATCTTAAAAATTCCCACACAAACGTGAAAACAAGTAGTACTCTAACATTCATAAATATATGCAGAAGGCATATCAAAATATCAGAAGAGCGTAAAATCCAGCGCCTAATATATCTAACCTGGTCAACACATTATACCACACATGATCAATTTTGTTTTCGCAAAGGAAGAGCAGTGTAAAACGGCTTAGTACACGGTTTCAGTTTGGTAACCAAAGAAGTATCTGTGTTTGTTTCTCTTGAATGGTTGTGTGAACGGAATGTCCACCGCGTTTCTGCCTCAATCCGCACTTCAGCTTCATCTATACCGTAGCTAGGCTGTGATAAGATCCACAGTTGGCCAGGTCGGAATGGTATCCCAAATCAACTGCCTAGGAACCAAAGTCTTTTCATCTCAAACTGCGAGGAAAAACAGCAAATGACGGTTTTTCAAATTGTTTCCAGTCGATTCCCATTAATGCTTGAAAGACAGCTTCATCATGGATCAGCAATGACGGTTCAATATCGGGAGCGTAAGTATGCTTACGGATTGGAGGGATAAGATTTTCCACTTCAGGAATTGGTGCAACTACTCGCTTGTTTTGGTTGTCATATTGGGCTTGATAATGAGACAAGTCTGCTTCTTCAACCAATCGACAAGCTAGCGGACGCACCTCCCGGTTTATTGCTCGCAGATCCGCTTCACTAAACTCTGACCCGTCTTCCTTCAAGCTGGGATAGCCCTGAGCCGCTTCAACAGGATCAAAATCCGGCACCCAAGCTTTTGCCCGGATTAAGGCATTGATCGCACCGGTTCGAGCAGCAGATTTCTTCAGCTCTTCAGCCCGGGCAGGAAGCATCGACAGTCTCTTCAGAGTGTCCTGAATCAAAGTGGGCGCCGGATTGTTGTGGGATGCAGTAGAGATGATCCGCTGTGCACCAGTGTACAGTTGTTCGATCAATGTGTAGGCGGCTTTCAATTTCTTCCGCACATCTGACCCCAAGTGACCAATGCGTGTCCCTGAAATATTACAAAGGGTTAACAAACCGACAGCTCTATAAGACGGCCGAATCAATCCAGAAATCAAACCAGCTTACCAAAGATAGCAGCGGTCATGGCATGCACTTGCCGCTTTATGCTGGTCAGTTCGTCCACCACCAGTTTCAGTGCAGCCTCGGCATCTTCTGCTCGTTTGGTTAAAGCGGATTTTTCAGTGGCCCAATCCGCCCGCTCCTTCTTGAAGCCATTCTTAAGTTTTTCCATGGCGCTTAAAGCGCTGGTTAATTCCTCTTTTGCTTTGGAGGTTTCAGCTTGTTGGCACTTCAGATTTTCTTGCAGATCAGCGATTTGGTTTTCCCTTTTGTTCAGCTCAGCCTGCATATAGACAGTCATACGATTCAGATAACGGTACAAGAATTGAAGTACCAACCACACAACAAGTTATGCCCTTGGTACTTGGGGGCTAATGCATATTTGCTCTTCAATTATTCAGAAAAGTCCCAAGCTCAATACAAGTATTCAACTTGACACTTGGGGGCTAATGGCTATTTGTTCAGTTAATACTACTGCTACAATATTGATTACCTAAAGTCCCGGTTTAACTACACTAAGTTGAACCGGCCCTTGGGGGCTATATCAGCAAATTCAGAAAACATTGAAGTCTGCATTGACAAGTCCCGGTTTGAATGGAGATTCTAAACCGGCCCTTGGGGGCTAAGAGAGTTGACAGATTGAAGTACATACGCAGATAAGCATATGGAAGTTACCTCATATTTCTCTTTCATCGTATTAACCAGACCAGCTTCATAGTCACGGCTGGTGTATAGCCGGTTCAGATAGCCGGAATGGAGATCTTGGGCGTTCAAAGCGGCATAAGTTGTCAGATCGGCATTCCATTTTCCCTTGCCAATGGCAGCAAATTCTTCCTTGGCAGTGTGTCTGGATAAAGCAATGGGATTTCCTGGCTCTGTGCGACCAATGCCAGTAATGACAACCTCATCATCCTTGGCATCGCCGGTTTGCACTGGGGCCGTTGGCTTATCAGTAGGCTTTGATGGACTGGTGGATTTCTCAATCCGGATGGGGATTGTGGGCTGGTTGACAGGGCCTGAGGTGTCAATAGGCATTTCTTCAGCAATAAAATCGTCATCCTGCTGTGGTGGATCATTGGGTATATCTTCATGAATAGCCGCTTCAAGATCTGGTGTTTTACTAGGTTTAGGGACGGCGTCTTCCTCGGCCGCTTTATCCAGGCGAGCCTTCTTGCTCGGCCTAGGCTTGGCCCTGAAAGGAATAACAAATTCAAATACAGCATATGTTCCAAGGTGATGTACCAGAAATATTATGATAAGTATAGCTTATCCAAGCACCGTTTTGAGCGGTGGCAGCTGAGTAGCCGATGACTCGCTAGAGGATGAGTGGGAAGTAACCTGATAATCGGAGTCAGATGGATTAAGAGGTTGACGAAAACAGGCCGCTTTAGGACAAGCACTGACAAGCAAATTAGAGACCTCTGAACGGCGTTTCCGAACCAAACTGTTCGGTAAACCGGCGGAGGTAACTACCTGGCCGCTGTGCCGGGTTGTGCGGCGAGCTTCGTGCTGTTGGGTCTTCATAAGAAATTTGGGATCCAAGTAAGCAAGAGGATGAGAAAATTTAACCTTCCGGTTTGCCTGACGGATTTTTAGCGAAGGCAAAGGGTTTGAATCGGAAGAGAGAGTAATTACCTCTGCAGCATCAACATGGCTGGTTTCGGCATCACCCTGACAAATATCATCATCAATAAGGCGTGTGAAAAATAAGCCAAGTGAGTCAAGCTCTACCTCAAGGTCCGGATTACCCACATCATCATCAGCGGCCGGATCAGAAGATGCAGTGGTTTTCTTCTTATGAGCAGGCCGTTTCACGACTTTAGTCTTTGGTCAGGTTGGTCTTTCCGGTTTGTCTGTTTTTTCTGGCTTCTCCTATGGAAGCTTCTTGCTCCAAAACGGATCATTGCCATGTTTAAACAGACATTGATATTAAACAATGACCAGATATATCAATAAACAAGTTTAGTAAAAAGAAAAATCAAACTCTTACAGCTGGCAGTTTGTTGGTGGCACAGAAGGGAAGCAGGCCGGTTCGAGCACAGATGTGTTCCGGTTCATTCAGCATTTTATTCACAGCCTCTGTGATTTCTTCGTCGGTGAGCTGGATGTTAGCATGTCGCAGTGGGTCATCAACACTGCCAGTATACTCGCACATCAAACCGGAGCGCTGACTAAGGGGCAGTATGCTCCACGATATCCAACAGCGAGCGAGATCAACCCCTGTTAAACCGTTGGCCATGAAGGATCTGAGCTTGGACAGTTGAGGAGCGTATTTGCTTCTCTCCTTGGCAGTCAACCTTTGCGGAAATGGGTGTGTATTGCTAAGCCGCTCCGGACGAAAGCCAGGCAAAGGATTTTCATCAGCAGGGGAGGTGTCTTTGCAATAGAACCATGTTTGATTCCACTCTTTGGGGTGGCTGTGCAGTTTGGCGTGAGGGTATGTGACCTCTTTACTTTTCTGAATCGCCACACCACCCAATTCCGTATTGGAACCGTCAGTAAACTCAGTGCGGCGGTTTAGATGGAGGCAGTCTCTGAACAACTCAACTGTGGGCTCCTCTTGAAAGAACACCTCACAGAGCACTTGGAAGTGACACATGTTTGTAACAGAGTTGGGGCCAGTGTCTTGTGGGCAGAGTTGAAAATTGGCTAAAACATCCCGGTAAAATTTAGAACCGGGCGGCTTAAAGCCCCGGGCTAAGTGATCTACGAAAACGACGACCTCTCCTTCTTGAGGTGTGGGAGGGCATTCTTTGCCAGGGACCCTCCAATGGATGGTATTTTTGCTGCCTAAGGCGCCGATCAGGACTAAATTGTTCAGTTGAGTCTCTGTGACGCGAGAAGGAACCCAGTTGCACTCATATACTTGCTTGGCCATGATGAAATCTACAAGATAGGTGATTCTGGTTCAAGAATGCATTGATTAAAGTACACTGGTATGTACAATGTTAAACCGGAGACAGCTCTATCTAAACCGGAGTTTTATGAAGCAACAACATCTAGCGGTTCAACAAGGGGACTAATGGTATATACCGGTTTGTTAATTTTTTCTACACCAAGTTAAACCGCCGGATCTAAGCATTGAAACAGTTGAGATTGCGGATGGGTAAGTGTACAGAAACAGATTTCACAAGATTTCTCTACAGCGATGGATCTGAAGCAAGTTCAGAAAAGAAGGAAAATATTCAAAATCTCAAAGCAGAACAGTATTGAATCAATGGGCGGAAATATATGTGAGATCTATGGTTTTAGGCATGAAACTAAAGGCAGATACTAAAAGTTATCACTACACAGAGAAGGGGTTCACAGATGTATCCAGGAGCTAGTATACGAACATGAACAGGTGATGAACGCAACAAGAACACGAAACCCTCGAACAGATCTATGTTGAGAAGAGCAGAAGACCTACCAGAGCTGAGGAAGATGCGGAAGGTCGCCGCAGTTTTCTGGTACGCTCAGGTTGATGCAGCGGCCAAAGTCGATGCAGAAGACGATGGCGGCGGCGGAGCTCTGAGACTGGCGACGCGAGGAAGACGAAGAGGAAGGGCACGAAGGGGAGAAAAGAAATGACCCTTCGGCCCTATTTATAAGGCAAAAAGACATGTGTCAGGCGCGTGAATCCAGGAACCAAAAATTTCGGAAGCGGAGCTGTCGCCTCGGTTGTTGTGAGTTTATTAAACAAGGAGATATCATGGATGTTTTCTTTATGACAGATGACGTCACCTCGGCTTGCAGCAACTGGAGAGGATGACATCATGGCAGTTCAGCAACTACGAGAAGATGTTGAAGATGAAGATTTTGCTAAGGATTGACATGAACCCGTTCAAATCAATCTGGGGCCTAATGTTGGGAATATTACTATTGGGCGTAAACCGGCCTATGTGGGCCGGATTAACTTCATCAGTAACTCAAGAGTGTTAAAGCCCAAGAAGATAGATGAGGGCCTGAGGCCCGTAGTTGGTTTAAGACTTGTAGCCGTAAACCGGCATCTATATGTAAACTTGTATTGTAAGATAGGAATAAGGAGAGACCAACCCGGATACGAATATGAACCGGTGTTAGGACTCTGTGAACCGACGGGCGTCACCCGTATATATAAGGGGACGACCCGGCGGCGGTTTAGAAGGACAGACAACAACTCGAGACTTAGGCGAAGCTTGTTTGCTCCCTAGTCATCAAAACCTCATCAATCCCATCACAACTAGACATAGGCTTTTTACCTTCATCGAAGGGGCCGAACTAGTATAAACCCTCTTGTGTCCCTGTGTCCGCTTTAACCCCTTCGAGCTAACCCATTGCGATGGCCTCACGACTAAGTCCTTTCTCTAGGACATCTGCCGTGACAAAACCACGACAGTAGTCAATCCCTTGAACTTGTCGAAAACCTTTTGCAACAAGTCAAGCTTTATAGATAGTAACATTACCGTCAGCGTCAGTCTTCTTCTTGAAGATCCATTTATTCTCAATTGCTTGCCGATCAACGGGCAAGTCAACCAAAGTCCACACTTTGTTCTCATACATGGATCCCATCTCAGATTTCATGGCTTCTAGCCATTTTGCGGAATCTGGGCTCACCATCGCTTCTTCATAGTTCGTAGTTCATCATGATCTAGTAGCATGACTTCTAGAATAGGATTACCGTACCACTCTAGTGCGGATCTTACTCTGGTTGATCTACGAGGTTCGGTAGTAACTTGATCTGAAGTTTCATGATCATTATCATTAGCTTCCTCACTAATTGGTGCAGGTGTCACAGAAACCGGTTTCTGTGATGTACTACTTTCCAATAAGGGAGTATGTACGGTTACCTCATCAAGTTCTACTTTTCTCCCACTCACTTCTTTCGAGAGAAACTCCTTCTCTAGAAAAACTCCAAATTTAGCAACAAAAGTCTTGCCTTCGGATCTGTGATAGAAGGTGTACCCAACAGTCTCCTTTGGGTATCCTATGAAGACACATTTCTCCGATTTGGGTTCGAGCTTATCAGGTTGAAGCTTTTTCACATAAGCATCGCAGCCCCAAACTTTCAGAAACGACAACTTTGGTTTCTTGCCAAACCACAGTTCATAAGGCATCGTCTCAACGGATTTCGATGGTGTCCTATTTAACGTGAATGCAGCCGTCTCTAAAGCATAACCCCAAAACGATAACGGTAAATCAGTAAGAGACATCATAGATCGCACCATATCTAGTAAAGTACGATTACGACGTTCGGACACACCATTACGCTGTGGTGTTCCGGGTGGCGTGAGTTGCGAAACTATTCCGCATTGTTTCAAATGTAGACCAAACTTGTAACTCAAATATTCTCCTCCACGATCAGATCATAGAAACTTTATTTTCTTGTTACGATGATTTTCAACTTCACTATGAAATTCTTTGAACTTTTCAAATGTTTCAGACTTATGTTCATTAAGTAGATATACCCATATCTGCTTAAATCATCTGTGAAGGTGAGAAAATAACGATATCCGCCACGAGCCTCAACATTCATTGGACCACATACATCTGTATGTATGATTTCCAACAAATCCGTTGCTCTCTCCATAGTACCGGAGAACGACGTTTTAGTCATCTTACCCATGAGGCACGGTTCGCAAGTACCAAGTGATTCATAATCAAGTGGTTCCAAAAGTCCATCAGTATGGAGTTTCTTCATGCGCTTTACACTGATATGACCTAAACGGCAGTGCCACAAATAAGTTGCACTATCATTATCAACTCTGCATCTTTTGATTTCAACATTATGAATATGTGTATCACTACTATCGAGATTCATCAAAAATAGACCACTTTTCAAGGGTGCATGATCATAAAAGATATTACTCATATAAATAGAACAACCATTATTCTCTGATTTAAATGAATAACCGTCTCGCATCAAACAAGATCCAGATATAATGTTCATGCTCAACGCTAGCACCAAATAACAATTATTTAGGTCTAATACTAATCCCGAAGGTAGATGTAGAGGTAGCGTGCCGACCGCGATCACATCAACTTTGGAACCATTTCCCACGCGCATCGTCACCTCGTCCTTAGCCAATCTTCGCTTAATCCGTAGCCCCTGTTTTGCGTTGCAAATGTTAGCAACAGAACCAGTATCAAATACCCAGGTGCTACTGCGAGCATTAGTAAGGTACACATCAATAACATGTATATCACATATACCTTTGTTCACTTTGCCATCCTTCTTATCCGCCAAATACTTGGGGCAGTTCCGCTTCCAGTGACCAGTCTGCTTGCAGTAGAAGCACTCAGTCTTAGGCTTAGGTCCAGACTTGGGTTTCTTCTCCTGAGCAGCAACTTGTTTGCTGTTCTTCTTGAAGTTCCCTTTCTTCTTCCCTTTGCCCTTTTTCTTGAAACTGGTGGTCTTATTGACCATCAACACTTGATGCTCCTTCTTGATTTCTTCCTCCGCGGCTTTTAGCATTGCGAAGAGCTCAGGAATAGTCTTATTCATCCCTTGCATATTATAGTTCATCACGAAGCTTTTGTAGCTTGGTGGCAGTGATTGAAGAACTCTGTCAATGACAGTATCAACAAGAAGATTAACCCCCAGTTGAGTCAAGTGATTATGATACCCAGACATTTTGAGTATATGTTCACTGACAGAACTATTCTCCTCCATCTTGCAGCTATAGAACTTATTGGAGACTTCATATCTCTCAATCCGGGCATTTGCTTGAAATATTAACTTCAACTCCTGGAACATCTCATATGCTCCATGACATTTAAAACGTCTTTGAAGACCCGGTTCTAAGCCGTAAAGCATGGCACACTGAACTATCGAGTAGTCATCAGCTTTGCTCTGCCAGACGTTCATAACATCTGGTGTTGCTCCTGCAGCAGGCTTGGCACTTAGTGGTGCTTCCAGGACGTAATTCTTCTGTGCAGCAATGAGGATAATCCTCAAGTTACGGACCCAGTCCGTGTAATTGCTTCCATCATATTTCAACTTTGCTTTCTCAAGGAACGCATTAAAATTCAACGGAACAACAACACGAGCCATCTATCAACAATCAAACATAGACAAGCAAGATACTATCAGGTACTAAGTTCATGATAAATTTAAGTTCAATTAATCATATTACTTAAGAACTCCCACTTAGAAAGATATCCCTCTAATCCTCTAAGTGATCACGTGATCCAAATCAACTAAACCATGTCCGATCATCACGTGAGATGGAGTAGTATCAAGGGTGAACATCAATATGTTGATCATATCTACTATATGATTCACGCTCGACCTTTCGGTCTCCGTGTTCCGAGGCCATATCTGTTATATGCTAGGCTCGTCAAGTTAAACCTGAGTATTCCGCGTGTGCAACTGTTTTGCACCCGTTGTATTTGAACGTAGAGCCTATCACACCCGATCATCACGTGGTGTCTCAGCACGAAGAACTTTCGCAACGGTGCATACTCAGGGAGAACACTTATACTTTGATAATTTAGTGAGGGATCATCTTATAATGCTACCGTCAATCAAAGCAAGATAAGATGCATAAAAGATAAACATCACATGCAATCAATATAAGTGATATGATATGGCCATCATCATCTTGTGCTTGTGATCTCCATCTTCGAAGCACCATCATGATCACCATCGTCACCGGCGCGACACCTTGATCACCATCGTAGCATCGTTGTCATCTCGCCAATCTTATGCTTCCACGACTATCGCTACCGCTTAGTGATAAAGTAAAGCATTACAGCGCAATTGCATTGCATACAATAAAGCAACAACCATATGGCTCCTGCCAGTTGCCGATAACTCGGTTACAAAACATGATCATCTCATACAATAAAATTTAGCATCATGTCTTGACCATATCACATCACAACATGTCCTTCAAAAACAAGTTAGTCATCCTCTACTTTGTTGTTGCAAGTTTTACGTGGCTGCTACGGGCTTAGCAAGAACCGTTCTTACCTACGCATCAAAACCACAACGATAGTTTGTCAAGTTGGTGCTGTTTTAACCTTCGCAAGGACCGGGTGTAGCCACACTTGGTTCAACTAAAGTTGGAGAAACTGACACCCGCTAGCCACCTGTGTGCAAAGCACGTTGGTAGAACCAGTCTCGCGTAAGCATACGCGTAATGTCGGTCCGGGCCGCTTCATCCAACAATATCGCCGAACCAAAGTATGACATGCAGGTAAGCAGTATGACTTATATCGCCCACAACTCACTTGTGTTCTACTCGTGCACAACATCAACGCATAAAACATAGGCTCGGATGCCACTATTGGGGAACATAGTAATTTCAAAAAAATTCCTACGCACACGCAAGATCATGGTGATGCATAGCAACGAGAGGGGAGAGTGTTGTCTATGTACCCTCGTAGACCGGAAGCGGAAGCGTTAGCACAACGCGGTTGATGTAGTCGTACGTCTTCACGGCCCGACCGATCAAGCACCGAAACTACGGCACCTCCGAGTTCTAGCACACGTTCAGCTCAATGACGATCCCCAGACTCCGATCCAGCAGAATGTCGGGGAAGAGTTCCGTCAGCACGACGGCGTGGTGACGATCTTGATGTTCTACCGTCGCAGGGCTTCGCCTAAGCACCGCTACAATATTATCGAGGATTATGGTGGAGGAGGGCACCGCACACGACTAATAGATCTCAAGGATCAATTGTTGTGTCTAGAGGTGCCCCCTGCCCCCGTATATAAAGGAGCAAGGGGGAGGGGTGGCCGGCCAGGAGGAGGCACGCCAGGGAGGAGTCCTACTCCTACCGGGAGTAGGACTCCCTCCTTTCCTTGTCCAACTAGGAGAGGGGGAAGGAAGGGAGAGAGGAGAGAAAGGAAAGGGGGGGGCGCCGCCCCTCCCTCCTTGTCCAATTCGGACTAGAGGGGGAGGGGGCGCGCAGCCTGCCCTGGCCGCCCCTCCTCTGCTCCACTTTGGGCCCATGAGGCCCATTAACCCCCCCCGGGGGGGGGGGTTCCGGTAACCCCCGGTACTCCATTTTATATCCGATAACTCCCGGAACCATTCCTGTGTCCGAATATAGTCGTCCAATATATCAATCTTTATGTCTCGACTATTTAGAGACTCCTCGTTATGTCCGTGATCACATCCGAGACTCCGAACAACCTTCGGTACATCAAAATATATAAACTCATAATGAAACTATCATTGTAACGTTAAGCGTGCGGACCCTACGGGTTCGAGAACAATGTAGACATGACCGAGACACGTTTCCGGTCAATAACCAATAGCGGAACCTGGATGCTCATATTGGCTCCTACATATTCTATGAAGATCTTTTATCGGTCAGGCCGCATAACAACATACATTGTTCCCTTTGTCATCGGTATGTTACTTGCCCGAGATTTGATCGTCCGTATCTCAATACCTAGTTCAATCTCGTTACTGGCAAGTCTCTTTACTCGTTCCGTAATACATCATCCCGCAACTAACTTATTAGTTGCAATGCTTGCAAGGCTTATGTGATATGCATTACCGAGAGGGCCCAGAGATACCTCTCCGACAATCGGAGTGACAAATCCTAATCTCGTAATACGCCAACCCAACAAGTACCTTCGGAGACACCTGTAGAGCACCTTTATAATCACCCAGTTACGTTGTGATGTTTGGTAGCACACAAAGTGTTCCTCCGGTAAACGGGAGTTGCATAATCTCATAATCATAGGAACATGTATAAGTCATGAAGAAAGCAATAGCAACAAACTAAACGATGAAGTTCTAAGCTAACGAAATGGGTCAAGTCAATCACATCATTCTCCTAATGATGTGATCCCGTTAATCAAATGACAACTCATGTCTATGGTTAGGAAACATAACCATCTTTGATCAACGAGCTAGTCAAGTAGAGGCATACTAGTGACACTATGTTTGTCTATGTATTCACACATGTATTATGTTTCCGGTTAATACAATTATAGCATGAATAATAAACATTTATCATGATATAAGGAAATAAATAATAACTTTATTATTGCCTCTAGGGCATATTTCTTTCACCAACTACCACTATGAGACCGGTAAAATAGAAAACCTATCAAGGGCAAACCTTTGTCTTGCACATAGTCCACTTGAGCTAGATGATGACGATCTTGACTTCCTCAAGTTGGACCACCTTTCTAGATTGTGTTGGCTCGATAAAGACTAGTTGATTGCTCCCCCATACTCCACTATGGGTGAGCCACTCTTCAGCATATCTTCATAAATCCATTGTTACCAAAATGGACGGCAAGCTTCAAGCATTTGATCTCTTCATGATGCTCCACTTGAACTTGCACATCGCAACCTAACCCCACAAAGAACTCTCATGAAAACCATGGGTTAGCAAACAAAGTGTAATGGACAATGCTTACCATACCATGGGATCACTTGATCCCTCGGTACATCTTGTATGCTTTGTGTGTTGATCAACTTGATTCATTCTTGACTTAATCTTGATCAACCTTGAATCTTTCCAATTCTCTTCATTTGGATGATGTCTTGAAGGTAGACATGAATGATCACACAATCTTCTTCTTCAAGACATGCTTGCAATAAGCTCAACACTCACATGACCAATCTTTGGATAATTCCTTGAATAGCACCTTGGTCGACACAAACTCTCCTTGAAACCAACACATGTACTCCAAGAAAAGCCTATGGACAAAACCTTCAAATATAACTCAGGGCAACCATTAGTCCATAGAGATTGTCATCAATTACCAAAACCAAACATGGGGGCACCACATGTTCTTTCAATCTCCCCCATTTTGATAATTGATGACAATCACTTTCAAGAGAGTTTATACAAGGAATTATGCATCACCATGCAATGCAACAACCAATGATGCATGCGTATGAGATGCAAATGCTTAGGAACAAAACCAAAGCAAGGAGAAAACTCTAAAGACTTCTCCACAAAACTCTTTGAAACTTCTCCCCCATTGGCATCGATTGCCAAAATGGGCGAAAAGCTTAGAAGGCCAATATAGATTGAGTTCCTCCATAAATTGTGTATTTCTCAAAAAGAGAGTGGAATGCCATACACATATCTAAAGGTAAATACTTGGAGGAACACAAACTATATTGAGGCACAAAGATTGCTAAAGGAAGATATGCCACAAAGACATAACCGAGAGAGACACAAGCAATCAAGCAATCAAAAGATACCAATTGAAGCAAGCTATCAAAAGATACCAATTGAACCAACTAGACCAATGATCCTACGAGCCACAAGAATAAAAGATATTACGATATGAGCAAAGGAGTGTTCTTCTAGAGAAACTAGAGAAGCTCCCCATGATTTGTGCACACATAAGAATATTTGTATTTGGATACAAAGTGCACAAAATAGGATCATAGCTCCCCCAAAATCAATAGAAACTTACAACAAGTGCAAGTGAGCAAATAGGAAACTAAGCCTAGTACTTGCAACAAACACATGGTTGAGCAATAAGTAAAATAAGCAATTTAAGAATGGGCTCAACCAAAATGATGTGTGTGAGTCAAGGCAATGCACTTGAGAAGACTAAAGTACGGATGAGCATTAAGCATCCATAAAGTCTTGAAAGAATGAGGCACATGGTGCAAGGCCTATCATTCCCACACACAACTAGCAAATGGGTTCACAAGCTTACTAATAAGCATATAAAGAACCTATGCTTGTGACAACCCGTGGTGAAGATAGAAGATGAAAGCCTCATCAAGACGAGGGATACCAATTAAGATGGCAAAAGCCTCGTAAAGATAAGCATGAGGAAAATAATCTTCACCACACAAGAGTGCATCAAGATGCAACGAAAGAAGACACGCACTCAAGGCAAAAGATTTCACGGAGCCACCAAAGAAATAACAAGAGAAAGACAAGGTGGACATGAAAGAAAGGATATCAACTAGATATGCAACTTCTCTCAAGTGTATAAGATTCTATGTAGATGAAATCATGATGATATATATATATCTACAAAGAAGGATGCATACCCGAAATAGTTACAACACGAGGAACAAGATATCCAAAGGGAGGTCATACATATACCAATAAGATATTTGATTGGGAGCATAGCACATGGCTAGATATGGTCTTATTGTATATAAATGAAGTCCACACACGAACAACAAAGACATCACAACTAGCAACAAGAGATCATTGTTGGGATGCTTTGAGAAAGGAAACAAGTATCACAAGAATGAATGAATAACATGCCATGATACAACCTACACAAGGTTGATGCAAGAAATGTGTGCATGAAGAATATGAAGATACTTGTTACCGAGTTAACATTGGAAGGATGTAGTAGATACCAATTTAAGGTAGATAGTAGTTAATTGATCATCGTAGCTCAACTCCAATAAGCACATGATGACAACACCTTCCTTGTGAGTGAGCCGAGCATCCAATGTATCTCCAATTGTTCCTAGAACAACAACACAAACAAAATGGTACCCAAACTCATTGGGACCAAATAGTTAGAGAACCAACAATACATAGGACAAACTCCACATAAAAATGTGCATATAGATACGAAAATGAATTTCATGCACATCTCATCCAATTTGAGCTTGGTGGAGTTTCCCCTATACATTGGGTCAAAGAAGAAAACATGCCAAAGATACTACACAAAGTAAATATGCATGCTCAAGACTTTCAAGAACCGAAACCAAAAGAAAAAGAAAAGCCAAGTGAAGAAAGGATACCAAATGAATAAATCATGACTTGGAGGATATCATTAAACGATACATCAAGGAATGAGATATCCATTGATACACAAAAAGGAAGATGTCAAACTCCCAAAAGAGAGAATGGTTCCAAACAAACCAAGTGCTCTACAAAGTTTCATGATGGCACAAAGTACCAAAAGAAACGATTTGCATTCCACCAACACACAGTTGAAAAGGATCACAAGGTGAGTGTTCTAAGAAAAATAGGATAGCTCCCCCGAGCATTGTGCATTATGGAGAATTTGCATTTGAATACAAAAAGCACAAGATGGGATCACCACTTTCACTATATCTATACAAACACTAGACAAGCTTTAGGAAATAACAAGATCCACAAGTGGTATGGAATACAATGGGAGTTGACACAATCCTAGGCAAGAGATAAGGCAAATAAAAGCAAAGGCTAATGTAAAGATGATCAATAATTTCTACCACACAAGTGAGTACCAATTGTCAAAAGACAAGAAGTATTTGGAAATAATTCCCGGTGGTAGATTGCAAGGATATCCAACATCATCTTCACACCAAACACAAGCAAATTGCAACTTGTAGAGCTAACATGCCACCTAGGAACAAGATAATTTACAATATCAACACTAGGTGAAAATATCTCAAATGTACACATTTTCTAGGCTAGTAATATACACATAGCATATTACTCCCCCATAATGTGATACCAATTAAGGATAAACAAGAGGCAAATAAAAGGATCCAATAAGAGATAATTAATGGACTATTTAGAATTTGAATTTCTCATGAGAAGACATACCACATAGTGACTAGATAAGCTTGCAATATCAATACTAAGTGGTATTCCCCATGTACCCACCTTTATAGGATTGTGAAGTGCACAAAGCACATCACTCCCCATAATGGGATATTCCATTAATCTCTCACAAGAGCCAACTAAGATATGACCAAGATGCACAAAGGCTCAACGAATGACACACATGTACATGATGTGCAAACCAACACACACATACTTGATTGCTCAAGATAATCAAGTTGGAAGCATAAAATATACAAACACATGCAAGGAACAAAGCCAAACATGCAAAGGGGCAAGTAACTTTCAATGTAAACAATTTAAGCACGAGTTACCGCAAGGAGGAACATTGGATATAAGATAGAAACTTGATAATACGAATGACTTGGCTTGAGACAATAAGAATGATGAAGTCCCCTTAATTCTTAATAATGTAGCCAAGTCTCCAATGACCTCCAACATCACCTATTGATCAAGTTTGAGCTTGTTGGTCCCAACCAAGTTGGGTCCTAAGAGGTTAGTCACAGTAGCCTTGGCTACCCAAATGGTTCTTTTCTTGACACCACTTTGAGCACCAACAAATTTGGCAAACACATTGCCAACCTTATTGAGGGAGTCCTGGATTAGGGGGTCTCCGGACAGCCGGACTATATCTTTTGGCCGGACTATTGGACTATGAAGATACAAGATTGAAGACTTCGTCCCGTGTCCGGATATGACTCTACTTGGCATGGAAGGCAAGCTAGGCAATACGGATATGTATATCTCCTCCTTTGTAACCGACCTTGTGTAACCCTAGCCCCCTCCGGTGTCTATATAAACCGGAGGGTTTTAGTCCGTAGGACAACATACAATCATACCATAGGCTAGCTTCTAGGGTTTAGCCTCTCCGATCTCGTGGTAGATCAACTCTTGTAATACTCATATCATCAAGAATAAATCAAGCAGGACGTAGGGTTTTACCTCCATCAAGAGGGCCCGAACCTGGGTAAAACATCGTGTCCCCTGCCTCCTGTTACCATCCGCCTTAGACGCACAGTTCGGGACCCCCTACCCGAGATCCGCCGGTTTTGACACCGACATTGGTGCTTTCATTGAGAGTTCCTCTATGTCGTCGCCGTTAGGCTTGATGGCTCCTACGATCATCGATAGCGATGCAGTCCAGGGTGAGACTTTTCTCCCCAGACAAATCCTTGTGTTCGGCGGCTTCGCACTACGGGCCAACTCGCTTGGCCATCTGGAGCAGATCGAAAGTTACGCCCCTGGCCACCAGGTCAGGTTTGGAAGCTTAAACTACACGGTCGATATCCGTGGAGACTTGATCTTCGACGGATTCGAGCCCCTGCCTTGTGCGCCACGCGGTCACGATGAGTACGATTTAGCTCTACCATCGGACAGTGTTTGAGAAATTGCACCGCCAGCCGCTCCGACCCTCAATTTGGAGCCAGTTGCGCCATCCATGGACGGGTGGATACACCCCGCCACGGAGGCCGTATCCTCTACGGTGATCAAGCCGAATATCGACCTTACCCTTCACGAGAGTTGTGTTGCTAAATTGCCGGATCCTTCTCCGGCCACGGACTCTGAACCGCCTGCGCCCGTTCCTATCGAATCCGATTGGGCGCCGATCATGGAGTTTACCTCCACGGATATTTTTCAGCACTCTCCCTTTGGCGACATACTGAACTCATTAAGGTCTCTCTCCTTGTCAGGAGAGTATCCTGGCCAAACTATGTCCGGCAGGATTGGGATGCGGATGACGAAGAAATTCGCCGCCCACCCACCACCCACTTAGTAGCCACTGTCGATGACTTAACCGACATGCTCGACTTCGACTCCGAAGACATCGAAAGTATGGACGACGATGCGGGAGACGAAGAGGAACCACTGCCCACAGGGCACTGGACGCCCACTTCATCACACGACGTATACATGGTGGACACACCCAAAGAAAACAACAACGAGGAATGGAAGGACGCAGCGAAGGGTTGTTCCCTCGAAAAGCAGTCAACGCAGCGGCGTAAACGCCGCTCCAAATCCCGCCTCGGCAGAAATAACAATCATATAGACCCAGCAATAGAGCAGGGTGCACCATCGCCCGCCCAGGGCAACACGGGGAATCAAACCGAACAACCTGACTCCGTCGAAGATAATAGTCCGGACGACATCACACCGGACAGGCGCCAGGAGCAACATAATGCCCACCAAAGGCTTGTTGCCACGGTGAGGAGTCTGAAAAAACAGAAGTAAAGGCTCAAGGCTGCACAAGACACACTCAAAATCAAATGGAGTGAAGTACTCAACACTGCAGCGAAGTACGACAGTAATCACCACACCAAGAGCTATCCGAAGCGAAAGTTGCTACCTGAATTTGATGAGGAGGCCTTAGATCCTCCACAATTAAAAAATAAAACGGCCATCCGGTCGGATAGACGACCTCATAGCCAACATAAAGCGGCAAACGACGTTGCACATAAACTAGTACGCGATCCGTGTAAGGGCTCGCATCAAAAGGACGACGCAACCAGATCCATCTATGGACCACGTAGGCGCGCTCCAACATACAATGCAACACAACAAACATCTAAACACCACGGTACGCACAAATATGGGGGTGCCGCACACCCTCTATGTTTCACCGACGAGGTGCTGGACCATGAATTTCCAGAGGGATTCAAACCCATAAACATAGAGGCATACGAAGGAACAACGGACCCTGGGGTCTGGATTGAGGACTACATCCTCCACATCCAGATGGCTCGAGGAGACGATCTCCACGCCATCAAGTACTTACCCCTCAAGCTCAAAGGGCCAGCTCAGCACTGACTTAAAAGCCTCCCCGAAAATTCCATCGAAAGCTGGGAAGAGCTCGAAGACGCCTTTCGGGCAAATTTTCAAGGGACATATGTTCGACCATCGGATACAGGCGATTTAAGTCATATAACTCAACAACCCGGTGAGTCAGCCCGGAAACTTTGGAACAGGTTCCTCACTAAAAAGAACCAAATAGTTGACTGTCCGGACGCTGAAGCCTTAGCAGCCTTCAAGCATAGCGTTCGAGACGAATGGCTTGCCAGACACCTCAGTCAAGAAAAGCCGAGAACAATGGCAGCATTAACAAGCCTCATGACCCATTTTTGCGCGGGCGAGGACAGCTGGTTAGCCCGATGCAGCACCAGCGACCCAAGTACATCCAATGTCAGGGATGGAAACAGGAAATCACGACGCATCAAGAATAAGCGCCGGAATAAAGAAGACAACCCGAAGAGCACGGCTGTAAACGCCAGATTTAGAAGCTCTCGGCCAGGGAAGCAGAAGTCGCCCTCCAAAGGCAACAGAGACGAATTGTCCAGCCTAAACAAAATTCAGGACCAAATATGTCAGATCCATAGCACCCCAGATAAACCTGCAAATCATACCCCCAGAGAATGTTGGGTCTTCAAACAGTTCGGCAAGCTCAACGTCGAACACAAGGGGCAGGATACACCAAGTGAAGACGAGGACGAGACTCGCGAGCAAAGCACAGGGGAACAGAAGAAATTCCCACCAGAAGTCAAAACAATCAACGTGTTACACGTGATAAAAGGGAGAAACAAAGCGGCACCTTTAGAGGAACATGCCCCAGGGCCTATCACCACGGAGCTCCGCCACTGGTCGTCCCAACCAATCACCATCGACCATCGGGATTACTCGGCAAGTATCCGGCGTGCAGGATGGACTGCCTTGGTATTAGATCCAATAATTGATGGATACGACTTCACCCGAGTCCTGATGGACGGTGGCGGCAGTTTAAATCTGATATATCAGGACACAGTCCGCAAAATGGGGATAGACCCAACAAAAATTTGCCGCAGCAATGCTACCTTTAAAGGAGTAGTGCCAGGCCCGGAGGCTCACTAAAGGGGCTCCCTGCTACTAGAGGTTATATTCGGCTTCCCTGATAACTTCCGCAGCAAAAATTTAACTTTCCACGTCGCTCCATTCCAAAGTGGCTATCAAGAACTACTCGGACGCGAAGCTTTCGCTCGCTTTAACGCAATACCGCATTACGCTTCCCTCAAGCTCAAGATGCCCGGTCCACGCGGCATCATTACAGTAAATGGAAATATTGAGCGCTCCTTGCGCGCCGAAGACGGTGCGACCGCCTTGGCCGCCGCACACTAAACGGCCTCACCAACTCAAGCATTTGACAGGTCGTTAAGACCACGGACACGGCTAGACGAGTCCGGCTCAGCTATATGTAATTAATACAGGTTTGATGGCTATACCCCTATTACAATACAAGGGGCTCAACGCACGCGCAAAAGTGGCAATAAGGCTCACCTTTACTCATTTTCAACTACATATTGTTTATTTAGTATAACTTAACTTTTGCATGGCAACTTTTCAATTAAGTTGCTCTCTTTTTCAGATGACCATCGTGCTACGCCTGTCCAGGATATGGCACAACGGAGACACAGGCGCAGACGTGCAGCAGGGACCCGTTCCAAGGATTATTTGTAGATTAAGACCCTGCGTAAACCTTTTTTTACTGTTTCTTGTTGATTTACATCCCTCGGATTCTCAGTACAACTGAGAAGGATGCTGACGTCTTGGCATGTGGCCACGCCAGAATAATGCACGTACCTGGACACCAGGGGCTTATTACAAAGGGTACTGTTTAGACCCAGTTTACACCATAAAGACCGAATACCTTAGGGAGTGTTCGGCGTCGCGAGTTTGGCCTTATATGCATCAGCTCCAAATCATGTCTTTGGTCAAATGTTGGGTTTTCCCGGCTCCTGTGTTTTGCTGCCTTATGTTCCGCTCCCTGGTTCATCCGGACGAGCACCTCAGTAGAGAAAGCCGAAAACGGACTGTCATGATATAGCGTGAGACTGGTCAACCACTCGATGACTTATTGGAATCTTAGGGATTCCTCCGCATTAACGAAGGGCCGTTTCCCGGCCAGGCATGTACGCACCCTGAATCCGGATGAGTGTGGAGCCACCAGGGGCTATATAGTAGCCACACTGTCAAACTCCTATGGCTAAGTGAAAGTGTTAAAGCATTATAGTCCGGTTGGCTAGTTCGCTGCGCTATCACCTCCTTAATAGGACCAAGACGTTGGATTAAGTGTGAATACGCGTCTTCTGCGAACACCCCCACATTATATGCGTGGGGGCTGAAGCCGATGACTGCAATCTTTCAGGTTATATACAGGTATACATAAACGGCTGCACAGGAGGCATCACAATACTTTCAGGCAAAAGTATAAATACAGCCTTGATAAATTCAATGAAACGTTGTTTTTACAATGGGAATACATGTCACTCAAACATAACATTCTTCGAGCACTGGGCCTCTATCGAACGAGCGCCCTCAAGAACTTCTTCAAAATAGTGCTCGGCAGCCAGTCGGCCTATGGCCGAACCCTGCGCCGCGACAGTGGTGGCATCCATCTCCGCCCAGTATGTTTTGACACGGGCAAGGGCCATCCGCGAGCCTTCTATGCATGCCGACCTCTTCATCGCATTAATGCGTGACACCGCACCAAGGAACTGCTGCACCAAGCTGAAATAGCTGTTCGGCTTTGGCCTTTCTGGCCACAGATGATCCACGACAGACCTCATGGCGAGTGCAGACAATCTATTGAGTTCGGCCCATTCGGCAAGTTGATCAATCAATGGAAGCGGACGCTCTGGAACGTTAAATTGCGACCAGAACAGCTTGTCCACTTCCCGATCTGTCTGATCTCGGAAGTATTCGGCCGCATCGACAACGCTCGCCGCTAAGTCCAGATATGTGTCGGCCGAACTCCACAGCCGATCCAGAGGGGCATACCACGGATCACCGAACTTCCTCCGCAGCATAAAGGGCTTCCCAGCCACAATATCCTCGGCTTCACGCAGTTCCTCCTTCTTTGCTCTCATTGCAGAGCGGGTGTCTTTGGTCGCCATTGTGGCCTTTTCGAGGTCCGTAGCCTTCGCCCGGCTTTCTTCTTCAAGAAACTGGCAGCGGTCGGCAGTGTCTTTTAACTTCACAACCATTTTGGCCATTTATCTTTGCTCTCGTTATGAATGACCTTCTCGGCTCTCAACTCTTCGACCGCCTTCAAAGCGGCCGCATTACCACTCCTTGCTTGCTCCTTGGCTCGGGCAAGCTCCGCCCGCAGGGCCTCCACGGTGTCAGATCCATCTGCAGTCACAACATATTAAAGATACTGGCATCACGCTACTCTTACTATGTGACATTCACTATAAACATCACCTACCCTGTGCCTCGTCAAGCCGCTTGTTAACAAGCTCGATATCGGCATCCGCCGCATCCAGTCGCCGCTTTAGTTCGGCAACCCCATCAGTCCGGCTAGCCACCGGAGCTTCAGACACCTGCACATAAAGGTGGTCTGGTTATTACCTGGGACTATGATTGAGGGAGTCCTGGATTAGGGGGTGTTCGGGTAGCCGGACTATACCTTCAGCCGGACTCCTGGACTATGAAGATACAAGATTGAAGACTCCGTCCCGTGTCCGGATGGGACTTTCCTTGGCATGGAAGGCAAGCTTGGCGATGCGGATATTCAAGATCTCCTACCATTGTAACCGACTCTGTGTAACCCTAACCCTATCCGGTGTCTATATAAACCGGAGGGTAGTAGTCCGTAGGACATCAACTCCATATACAACAATCATACCATAGGCTAGCTTCTAGGGTTTAGCCTCCTTGATCTCGTGGTAGATCTACTCTTGTACTACCCATATCATCAATATTAATCAAGCAGGACGTAGGGTTTTACCTCCATCAAGAGGGCCCGAACCTGGGTAAAACATCGTGTTCCCTGCCTCCTGTTACCATCCGGCCTAGACGCACAGTTCAGGACCCACTACCTGAGATCCGCCGGTTTTGACACCGACATTGGTGCTTTCATTGAGAGTTCCTCTGTGCCGTCGCAATAAGGAAGGATGCCTCCTCCCGTCTTTAAAGACGGCACCATTGCTAAGGGAGCCTTGGCTGTCGGCCAAACTCTCCGGCTAGGTGGTTTCCTCATGACCGCCTGTTCGGCTGTTGCGCCGACGGTGACCTCTCGGGTCATCAAAAGCAACCTACACGTCGGCTCGGAGCTCGTCGAGCAGCTAGATCCAATGGAGCTCTCTTCCGTAAACGAGCTCTTGGATCGCATCGCCGCCCTGGGGGTCGCTACGGATTATGACCAGGTTGGGCTTAAACCCGATCTAAGAGAAATTAACTCTCCCCAAGTCACCCACCATGTTGCCGTGGTAGAGGCGCAGTGCGGCGACCCTTCATCTATTTTAAGGACTAGCTACGACCGAATTCCCGACTCCTCCAAGCCGGATACCCGCGGAGAGGAGGATGTAACTCAAGACCTGAGCTTAGGATCAGGCAACGGGCTAGATTCATTGGACAACATCCAAGAATCCGAACTTTAGAGTTCGGAAACTCTTCGGCCTCCGAATCTTGGATTGGGTGAGGTTTCAGATTCAACGACACCCGCCCACCCGAACATAAGCGATCTCTCCCAAATCAGGCAGAGGCCCGAGGAAACAGTACATCATTACTGGGCCAGATTCCTCCTGGTTATGAACAGGATAAAGGATTGCCGCGAGGGAGACGCAATCTCAATTTTCTGCAGTAATTGCACGGACGAGGGAATCCTTAACACCGTAAGTCTTCGTGATATTACACGCTTCACTGACTTGGCGTCCATAGTACAAAAATACTATGCGATGGAAAGCGCCTGGAAAACCGAAATAAAATTTTGGGATAATCCGGCCTTGAATAGTAATCCCGTCCGAACTAAGAGGGTGCATCATCATAGGACACTCGGGATAAACACCAAAAAGCCAAAACCCTCTACAGGGCATGGAACCGTACTGGAAAGGTGGCTGGATGGACCCTGTAGAATCGACACTACAGAGGACGCCACACCAACTCACAGCCTTAAAGCATGTTGGATACTCCGGCAGGTGGCCAAAATTAGCGAGGACCTCTTAATTCTGGAGGCCGCAGAAAGCCAGCCCGAGGACACCAGTACCGTTCTCGTAGTCTTCGAGACTTTCGCATCAAACAGTATGCGAAAAAGAACACTCCACAGCCTCGCCGAAGTCTATCAAGTTGCAACAATAAATCCATGGAGCGACACTGCTATTACCTTCAACGCAAGTGATGAACCTAGATTCCGAACAGCCTGAGCACCAGCCGCATTGGTCCTTAGTCCCATAGTGTACGGCTTTCGCCTCACCAAGGTGCTCATGGATGGAGGCAGCGGACTGAACCTCATTTATGAGGAAACCCTTCAAAAAATGGAAATAGACTGGAACCGCATCGAGCGAAGCAGCACAACCTTTAGAGGAATAATCCCCAGTCGGGAAGCGCGCTGCATAGGAAAAATCACACTAGATGTGGTGTTCGGCACGCCGGATAATTACAGGTCCGAAGAAGTCATGTTTCAGGTGGCCCCATTCAAAAGCGGATATCACGCTTTATTGGGACGAGAAGCATTCTCAATCTTCCAAGCAATACCCCATTACGGGTACATGAAGCTTAAGATGCCCGGGCCAAACGGAATTATCACTCTAGCTAGTGATCCGGACGTAGCACTCCGCGCCGAAAACAAGACGGCCGCATTAGCCCTTAAGGCACTATCCGAAGCCTTAGCGGCCGAGGAACTGACTGCGCTGCGCTCCACGGTTAACAGGGATGACATGATACTTGATAAGAGATCCAAATCCACATCCTTCAAGCCAGCTAACGAAATAGTCAAATTCCAGGTCCATCCAACGGACCCCAATAAAACAGCTTCCATAGGGGCATGACTGAACCCTGATGTAGACGCCGCACTGCGAGAGTTCCTACAAGAGAACTGGGACATTTTCGCCTGGCACCCTTCAGACATGCCAGGGATCCCACGCAGGCTGGCCGAACACAGCTTAAATATCCTAAAAGGATTTAAAGCTGTCAAACAAGCCCTTCGGCGTTTTCCGAACCCAAGAGACAGGCTATGGGAGAGGAGCTAGCCAAGCTATTGGAGGCCGGATTCATTAGAGACATAAAACATCCGGACTGGCTAGCAAACTTGGTGATGGTACCAAAGAAGGACAAATCCTGGCGCCTGTGTGTCGATTTTAAAGACCTCAACAAGGCTTGCCCAAAGGATCCCTTCCCCCTCCCCCGTATCGATCAAATTATCGATGCCACCGCAGGACACGACTCGTTGTGTTTCCTTGACGCATACTCCGGATACTATCAAATCAAGATGGCAGAATCAGACCAAGCCGCAACAGCATTCATCACACCATACGGCCCATTCTGCTTCAACACAATGCCCTTCGGGCTGAAAAATGCCGGCGCAACATATCAGCGCATGATCTAGACATGTCTGGCAAATCAGACCGGCAAAACAGTGGAGGCGTATGTTGATGATGTGGTCGTCAAATCAAGACATGTCGAATCTCTAGTAGACGACTTGAGGCTTACATTCGATAACCTCCGAAAATATGACATCAAGCTCAACCCGGAAAAATGCGTCTTCGGCGTTCCAGCCGGAAAGCTCTTGGGCTTCATTGTATCCGGTAGAGGAATTGAAGCAAATCCAGCCAAGATCCAAGCTTTGTCACAATTGGATATCCCAAAGGACCTCAAACAAATACAAAAATTAACCAGATGCGTGGCGGCTTTAAGCCGCTTCATCTCCCACTTGGGAGAAAAGGCACTACCCCTCTATCTCCTCCTTCGGCGCACCGAACACTTCGAGTGGACGGAGGCCGCCACAGCCGGACTTGATGAAATAAAAGCCATATTGGCAACAAACCCAGTCCTGGCCGAGCCGAACACCGGCGAACCAATGTTATTGTACATTGTAGCATTACATCAAGTTGTCAGCGCAGTGCTCGTTGTCGAGCGGGAAACGGATGGACACAAATTCCCCCTTCAAAGGCCGGTCTACTACGTATCCACTGTCCTCACTCCATGCAAATCACGGTACCCGCATTATCAAAAGATTGCATACGCGGTATTCATGGCATCCCGGAAGCTACGACACTACTTTCAAGAGTGTTCCATAACAGTAGCCTCGGAAGTACCACTCAACGATATTATCAACAACCGCGACGCAACGGGCCGGATTGCAAAATGGGCCATCGAGCTTCTCCCGTTCGATATAACCTATAAGCCATGACGAGCTATTAAATCGCAAGTTTTGGCCGACTTCGTCGCAGAATGGACGGAGGCCGAGCTCCCTAAAGAGTACGGCACATATTCAAACTGGATTATGCATTTCGACGGCTCCAAAATGTTGGCTGGACTGGGGGCTGGCGTCGTCCTGACGTCCCCCACAGGAGACACGGTCCAATATGTGCTCCAAATCATGTACATGGATTCCAACAATGCAGCAGAATATGAGGCCCTCCTACATGGTCTCCGGATAGCAGTATCCATGGGTATCCAGCGCCTAGAGGTACGCGGGGATTCAAACCTCGCGATATCCCAAATAAATGGAGACTTCGACGCCAAGGACCCAAAAATGGCAGCTTACCGTAACACCGTCCTAAAAATGTCAGCTCGGTTCGAAGGGCTGGAGTTTCACCATATAGTCCGAGAAAACAATCAAGCAGCGGACGTCCTGGCACACATCGGAGCAAAACGCGATGCAGTCCCCCCAACATCTTTTTGGAAAGATTGTTCAAGCCATCCGTAGCATGGGAGGGGGAACCCGCAAATAACAGCCCAGACCCAGCCGCACCACTCGACGCCGAACAATCTGACACAATTGGAGGCTCTGCCAATGAAATTACACCTTCAGCCCACGTAATAATGGCAGTCATCGCCCCGTGGACAGAACCACTCCTAGCCTACCTTACTAGGCAGGAACTCCCGGAGGACCAAAACGAGGCCCGTTGCATACTGCGGCGATCTAAAGCCTATAGAGTCCATGAGGGAGAGCTTTATAAGAAAAGCACTACCGGAGTCCTTCAAAGGTGCATCTCGGAAGAGGAAGGGCGGAACCTTCTGGCTGAAATTCATGCCGGACTCAGTGGTCACCACGCCGCTGCTCGGTCCCTTGTTAGCAAGGCTTTCCGTACAGGCTTTTATTGGCCGACGGCCCGGGCAGACGCTCAGGACTTAGTCCAACGATGCGCTGGTTGCCAACTTTTTGCCAACCAAAGCCATATGCCACCCACCACACTCCAAACTATACCCATCACCTGGCCTTTTGCGGTCTGGGGGCTTGACATGGTCGGACCCCTTAAAGGTGGGACCGATAGGAAAAAATACTTACTGGTCATGGTGGATAAATTCACCAAATGGATAGAAGCCAAGCCTGTTAAAACGACCGAGTACGGACCTGTGATAGACTTCATATCCGGGGTTGTACACCGTTATGGCGTCCCCCACAGCATCATAACCGATAACGGTACAAACTTCACCGCCGATGAGGTAAAACTCTGGTGCAAAAACATGGGCATCAAGCTCGATTATGCTTCCGTCTATCACCCACAAACCAACGGCCAGGTTGAACGTGCAAATGGTCTTATCATGAGCGGCATTAAACCTAGACTGGTGCGGTCCCTCAAGGAATCTAACACGCACTGGGTAGAGGAGCTCGACTCCGTGCTATGGGGGCTGCGGACCATGCCAAATTGCACCACCAGATACACACCATTTTTTATGGTGTATGGTGCAGAGGCAGTTCTGCCCTGCGACATAATTCATGACTCACCTAGAGTGCGCATGTACGAAGAAAGAGAAGCCGAGCTCGATCGTAGGACAACTTGGACGCCCTGGAGGAGGAGCGTGATGTGGCAAAAGCCCGTTCCGCATTTTATCAACAGCAGGCCCGAAGATACCAAAGCAGAGAAGTACGGGCCAAAAATTACAATGTTGGTGAACTAGTTCTACGCCTGCCGGATAGGAAAAAGGACAAACTCAAGCCCAAGTGGGAATGTCCATTCATAATCGACCAAGTCCTGACTGGCGGGGCGTACCGCCTGCGAGATGCGTCGGATAACCGACTCGAGCCGAACCCGTGGAACGCCACCCGTCTCCGAAGATTCTATGCCTAGCGCCGGACTCTGTGTTTGTCTCCTTCCTCTGTCCATTTTTTGCATTTTTCTGTCTTACATTTCTCTCCTTCCCCTCTTTTCTTTTATAGCCCTTAAAGGCTCATCTAGTGATGCGCCACTCGCGCTCATTAAACCTGGGGGCTTCTTTAACAGAAGCTTATTTATACGGGCTTCATGCCCAACACATGCGTCAAACTTCCGCATGTACCTTTTTCTTCACCATTATATGCATCGATATGACTTAAGTTTTGGCCAAGCTAGGTTGCCTGGCTCTTGTGCTTACCCCTACGTTCCCGATTGTTCGGCTAGGCGGTAAAGGGAGCACCTCTGTGATTGTTACTGCCGGGTCAGCCGGATGTGTACCTCAGACTGGGTGAAGCCGAAAGCTAGTGTTCTTAAGGGAATATTCGGTCGGTGAGATAAAAGATGATCTTTTTACTCATTTTATGTGCCTCCAGATGCTTTTTTCTGCGTCTTTTTACGCAGTCCGGACATGCACTTTAGGGCATGCCTCCCAGCGAAAGGAACCCCTAACGGAACTATTCTCTCTGGAAGATGTTTCTTACTAACCATGTAATATAACATAACTAGTTGGGCACTTGTCTGATAAAGCACTAATGACCCCTACGCTTGGTCTCCACGCATACCACGGTTCTTATATAACCGCTATGGTATTCGGACACACTCCGGACCATCAGGTCCCGAGGTTGAAGCGAAAAGGTCGGCAACGACAAACGATCTACAATCCGGCTAGAAGGCATTACACATGTCAATTCAAAATTACATAGTCATTCTGACTGATTGTATTCCTCTTCTATACCATCTAACAGGCTGTCTAATTTACAGTCCTGCTGGGAATACTTCGCGGCCAACTCTACATGGCCGTATACTAAGCTCACAGGGATCTCCTTCCCGTCAGGCCCCACTGGTCCGACCTCGGCCATGTGGTTTGGGTCAGACTTCGTAAAACGGGTCTTCACCATGGCCCAGGCTTCCCTAGCGCCTTGTCGGCAGGCCGATATCTTCCACAACTGGAAGCGCCGCCGAGCTCCCTTCAGCTTCTCCGCAAGCTCTCCAAGGCCCTCGGGCATGGAGTGGGCAGGCCATAAGGCTTGGGCAACACCTTGCTTCGCCTGCCGAATTCGCTCGTGCAGTTGCATGAGTTTGGGAAGAAGGTCACCTATAGAACCGGGCATCTCCTCTGCAGGACGACCTGTGAGCATACCTACAGACATTACTCTGTTAGTCGACTTCCTCGCCGAACTCTTTTTTTTTAAAGTTCGTTCAAGCACTTACTGAATATGCCGCGTCGAAGCCGCTGATTCTCCCTCGTGGAGTCCGACAGCTGGCCACGAACATCTTTAAGTTCGACGTCCAGCCTGGTGTTGGCATCCTGAAGATCATTCTTCTCTCACCTCACCTTTGTCAATGTACTCTCACCGGAATCTAGTGAGTGTTCCATTAAAAGGAAAGAGAGCTATTCATTGTAGGATTGATCCAGACAACCCAACCTAAGTCACCTCTTTAGCCGGCGTAAGAGTTGTTGCTTTTCCGGATCGAATCCGGCGCCATCTGCAACATGATTTGTCAGATTTGCACCCACACCGCACAATACTAATCTTTCGAAGCGTATCTTACCTGAGGGGGTCTCTTTGGGCTCCCCTGCCGCGGCTAGTGCGGCCTCTATTTGGGCCTTGCACTTTTCCAGCTCCTGGGACAGTACGGTATTCTTCTCTGTAAGAACCTGCTTATTAAATGATCCTTAAATCAGTTGCTCTAACTGTTTCAAGTCTTGGGGGCTACTGGTATATCTATATTTGACCAAAATTTTCTTACCCGTATGTCTTTTACATACTGCTCCGTGGCTCTGGCTAAACCATTTTGAGCGGCACGGAGGTACGCATCTCCCGAATTAAAGGCATCTAAAGCCTCTTGGGAGAAACAAGCGTCGCGTAGAACTGTCCGGCGATGCCTGTGGTTCATGGCACTCTCCACTTCAGAATTTGTGGCAGACAGCCTGTCCGCATCCTCTGTCGAAGGAGCGTCCGGTGCACGCCTTGTGCTCGCCTCCGCTTCCTGGCCAGACGTTGGAGCCTGGCTGGTGGGGGCGCGATTGGCAACCTCTCCGGATGTAGTCCGGCGAGGTCTCTTCGTTCTGAAGATAGCACGAACGTTAATATGCCCTGACAGAATAACACCAGGGAAACAGAGGGTGCGCTATACCTTTGCACCGGCATCTCAGTCCGGACTGCATTCCTTTTTGCCCCACGGGGTCCTGCGGCCCCTCGTTGGCTAGCCGCCGCAGGTTCGGCCTCCTGCCTCAGAAATCTCCCCTGCAAAACACGGTTGTCGTCAGAAACACTGGAATGCATGAGAGTGGAATCTCTCTCAAGGGAATGAGACTCCAGTTTCTGTCACCTGGGAGGCCGGGATTAACCCTGGGTAATCAGCCGTGATGGCTACCAAGGTATTGTCCTTGCTTAGCTGATGGAACACCCCGTCGATAAGCTCCACCGATATGTCCGGGTCCTCTTCGGAGTCCGGATCGAGGGACCGTTCTGGGTCCTCGGGCTGTGGAGGGCGGCTGTTTATATCCTTTACCTCCTGTCGCAGTTCCTGCACTGAAGTCGTTAGACTACATATCTAACCGTGGGAGTATAAAACAGACGGGCAAGTGCAATTATTCACTTACCCAACTTGGAGGATCGTACATAGTAAATCCGGCCTGCGGATTAACGTGGAGGAATTCCTCCTTTTCTCCCTTGTACAAAGAGGATAAGATCTTTACTAGGGCGGCGGCTGAGGCCGGCCCCTTACGACCGTAACGGGTGGCGTCATCCTCCCCGTTGAAATCCCACATGGGGTGGCCTCTATATTGAAGCGGTTGCACCCCTCGCATAATGCATGCGGCCATGACTCCAATCATGGTTAGTCCAGAATGAGCCAATAGTCTTATCCGGCCCATCAGGTAAAGGACGTCTCTGTCGCTTTCTTTCTGAGAGCTCCACGGACGCCGGCTCAAGCGTTTCTTCAATGGGGCACTATTGAACTCAGGGAGACCGACCTGGATAGGGTCCGGTAGCGGGACGTCATCTATGTAAAACCATTCCGAAGGCCAGTCCTCGGATGCCTTCTTTGGGGTTCCGGATAGGTATCCGGTCCCGGTGATGCGCCATACTTCGGCTCCGCCCACTTGGTATATAGACCCCTCTCGAGAACGGGGCACCAGGCAGAATAACCTCTTCCACAGCGCGAAATGAGCCTCAACGCCTAAAAATAGCTCGCAAAGGGCGACGAAACCCGCAATATGTAATACGGAGGCGGGCGTGAGATCGTGCAGCTGGAGGCCGTAGAACTCCAGAAGCCCGCGGAGAAATGGATGAATTGGAAACCCCAGTCCCCTTATTAGATAGGGGACGAGGCACACCCGCTCTCCTTTAGAAGGATTGGGGGTGCTCTCCGCTTGTTTTCCGCCATTATAGGTGGCGAGATCGGCTCGGACCGGGACCATGTATGCCTGAGGGAGAAATCCCTTGGCCTGAAGCGACACTAACTCGCTATGCGGGATGGTGCCACTCTCCCAGTCCCCGGGTTTGGGACCGGAGGGGCGAGGGGAGGAGCTGCGACGGCTGGTCATGTTGGAATGGACCTTTGCTGGAAGCGCTCTGATGATAACTCACGGAGAGGAGAAGATGTGGTTTGGACCTAAATCCCCATCCTGTTAAATAGGCGGCTCGTTTATACGGTTAGGGGCGTGGATGTAAAACGCCCTGGCTTTTCGCATTCGTTTGACACGTGGAAGACGGCCATTATTGGGCGTGGGAGTCGAGGAGCGCTACATTATTCCTACAGGTACACAGGATTTGGAGAAGAACCCGCCTTGCAATGCCGAACAATCTGCGCGCCGGACTCATCGTCATTGAAGCCTGGTTCGGGGGCTACTGAGGGAGTCCTGGATTAGGGGGTGTTCGGGTAGCCGGACTATACCTTCAGCCGGACTCCTGGACTATGAAGATACAAGATTGAAGACTTCGTCTCGTGTCCGGATGGGACTTTCCTTGGCGTGGAAGGCAAGCTTGGCGATGCGGATATTCAAGATCTCCTACCATTGTAACGGACTCTGTGTAACCCTAACCCTATCCGGTGTCTATATAAACCGGAGGGTAGTAGTCCGTAGGACATCAACTCCATATACAACAATCATACCATAGTCTAGCTTCTAGGGTTTAGCCTCCTTGATCTCGTGGTAGATCTACTCTTGTACTACCCATATCATCAATATTAATCAAGCAGGACGTAGGGTTTTACCTCCATCAAGAGGGCCCGAACCTGGGTAAAACATCGTGTTCCCTGCCTCCTGTTACCATCCGGCCTAGACGCACAGTTCGGGACCCACTATCCGAGATCCGCCGGTTTTGACACCGACAACGATCCTCTGTTCGCCGCCGTTTTCAACGACAACCAGAGTCTCAGGGGCTACTATCTACACAGGACACACCTAAAAATGCGCGGTACCATCACAAATGCATACCATTTCACGTACCTCAAAGCCCGCCAGTAGACTCATAAAGGCTTCATGCAACCCGTTTTCGGCGGACGAAATCGTTTCAATCACCGTACACATTAATGTACGGTGCTCTTCTGAGATAGTCGCTCGCTCTAGCAGACCCTTCAGTACATCCGACCGCATACCAGATGGTGCCGGACTATTTTGATTGCTCTCTTCAAGAGCCGGATACTGAGGGCTTCGGGTGACCATGGGATTACCTTCTGGCCTTGCCGGATCCGGAGAAACTCTCCGTGATGACACTTCAAGGTCGCCCTCTTCTTGAGCCAGGGAGCCCGGGGGAGGCGTTTCGCTCTCCATCATCTCTGGAAGAAGATCCCCCGAAGACGAGCTCTGCTGAGAAGGGCTCAGATCCGAACTGCAAGATAGATGCTTCGGTTATCTTCCTCAGAAGTAAGGTAGCATATCTTCACTATTAAGTACTTTTTGATTACTTACAGCTCGTTAGAGGGCCGATCCCCGCACGGACTTTGTGCGGAAAGAGCACCCTCCGAGGCGGGACCCTCTGGTGGAGTTTTCTTCTCCCGTTTGGAAACCTTGGTTTTCGGATCATCAGAGGTAGTCCTCTTCCTCCCCGGGGCGAGGGAATGTCAGATTCCTACCCTTGGTTATCCTCCCTCACGGAGGCGCTCGTTCCCTCGGTTGGAATAGGTAGCGGTGGGGGCCCGCTTTCGCCCTCTTTATTCCCCCCTTTATCTTCCTTTGAGGGCACCGGGCAAGGTGCTGGCTCAAGCATCTTTTCCAGCACCGGATTGTCCAAGCCTTCGGGAAGGGGGGCCGAACACCGGATCATCTTCCCCTTTGTTATCCAGTCCTGGTCAAAAAGCGATTCTTCAGAATGACGTCATGATAAATGAAAGACAGTATGTTCGGCTAGAGGATTACTTACTTGGGCCGCGGTGCGGTTGCTGCTTAGGCCCACGTCCTCAGAGGTGTCCGGACACTCTATTTGGGGTCCGAAGAACGACTTGTACATCTCCTCGTGCGTCAGGCCGAGGAAATTCTGAATAGCGCGCGGTCCTTCTGGGTTGAATTCCCACAAGTGGAGGGGCTGGTGTTTGCAAGGCTGGACTCGACGAACCGGCATGACTTGCACTACCATAACCAAACTAAAATCTCCCTCGAAGAGATCTCGGATGCGGCTCTGCAGTATGGGCACATCCTTGGCTGGACCCCAGCTCAGCCCCCTGCTGATCCATGACATCAGTTGTGGTGGAGGGCCTGAGCGAAAGGCGGGGGAAGCTACCCACTTGGCACTTCTAGGAGCGGTGACGTAGAACCACTCCCGTTGCCATAATTTGAACACTCTGGAAAAGAACCCTTTGGCCACGGAGCTACAGCGATCTTGCTTATTAATGCCCCTCCGCACGCTGCATGCTGCCCCTCAACCATCTTCGGCTTCACATCAAAGGTCTTGAGCCACAGGGCGAAGTGAGGGGTAATGCGGAGGAAGGCCTCACATACGACAATAAATGCCGAGATGTGGAGAAAGGAATCCGAGGCTAGATCGTGGAAATCAAGCCCGTAATAGAACATCAAACCCCTTACGAAGGGATCCAGAGTGAGGCCTAGTCCTCGGAGGAAGTGGGAGATAAACACGACGTCTTCATTGGGTTCAGGAGTAGGGACGACTTGCCCTCGGGCAGGCAGCCGATGCGAGACTTCGGCGGTCAAGTATCTTGCCTCCCTCAACTTCTTGATATCCTCTTTCGTGACGGAGGAGGGCATCCACCGGCCCTGGAGGCTGGATCCGGACATGATTGAAGGTCCGAAGCACCTGACCTGGGCTTTGGGTGTTAGAACTCGAGGCGGGGGAAGGATTCGATTGAGCACGGGAGGAAAAAAGTAAAAGCCTTGACCCTTTATAAAGAGTGTCGGCGTTCTGGGAACGGGGGTCCCCAGACTTGCCTGCCTGCGGCCTGCGGCGTGGCTCAAAGGGGGGCCCAGCACGGCCCATCTTCACCAACACAAACCCAAGACCCTCGCGAGGGGCCAAGCCTCGCGGGGCGGACGACGCGGAGCTTTCTCAGGCACGGCCTCGTCAGGCTGGCTCACGAGGAGGTGGAGAGATCAAGGCGGGGTACCTCACGAGGTGCCCATGACGCAAGCCGTGACAACTCAGGGCGCCAGGCGGGTGCCAGCCCGCGCAACGTCCTCCTTTCCTCTTTGGTGCAAAGGGGGCAAGCGCAGCCGCGGAGTACCGAGGCATCAGGCAAAGGTTGCCATTTCGGTGCAACGAGACCAAGACCAGGAGGACTACGAGACGGAGGTCACCATGGAGTCCAAGACGGCGTCATCACCAGAGCTTTGCGCAGGCGAAGACTACTTTTGTCAGGATAGCTGATACTTGTTGTCCCCCTTCAAATTAGCCCGCCATTGTTGGCTCCCTTCCCTCTCAATATTTGGGGAGAGGACCAGGGCCTCTATAAATAGGACCAGCCACCCACATAGCTAAGGAAGGACGAAAAAGAGGTAGGAAGGAAGAGGCTCGTTAGAAGGGCCGGTCAGAGGAGGGCAGAGAGAGAGAGAGAGAGAGAGAGAGAAAGGTGACCGAACTCCTCCGAGCAGTTCATCGCCCCAGCCAAGAACAGACCCTCGCGAGGCTGTTCTTCCTTGTATTGTTCGCCATCATCAACCCAAGAGGCAATCCACACACCACACACTGGAGTAGGGTATTACACCACATCGGTGGCCCGAACCAGTATAAACCCTGTGTCTCTTGTGTTGTTCTTTCCTTAGTTTAGATCCAAGCATGGCGGAGGGGTGCAGGTAGGTAGGAGGCGAAATCTCCGCGCGCACCCTAGTGTTCGAACCTCAAGGGTCTGCCGGAACTCGAAATCCGACATTTGGCGTGCCAGGTAGGGGTGTGCCGGAATTTGTCTTCCACCGCCCCGTTCTCCTCCGACCGTCACGCCTATGTCTGACGCTCGTCGGGCCCGCGCCCAGCGCCGGGCCGCACTCGCTTCCCGCGTCGCCCAGACGGCCCCTGTCGGCGGGCATCTACACCGTTCCCCGTCACCTGCCATCAACGCCGCCACCGGCCCGGCGGGGGACGAGCGGCAAGCATCGTCCCAGCATCCGTCCGTGCGGCAAGACGGCCGCACCGCAACTCCCTCGCTCGCCCCAGCTGGATCTTCGTCCCGCGCGCTCTGCGCGCCCATGGAGGCTCGGGCTGCACTCATCGCGGCAAACGAGCTCCTGCGCTACCGTCCTGTCGACGACGTCTACAAGGAATGGCTTGACCGCGTCGCCGAGCTCGTCCGCGCTGCAGGGGACTCTTTCGCGCCGTCCGTTCCGCTGCACCGCACCCCGCCCCGCGCGGGCGAAGAGGCTCCGGCGGCGCCCCGACCGCCTCCTCCTCAAGAAGACGCCATGGCTCCAAGGCGCATGGCCCCTGGGCGGAACCCGCTCCGTCAGGTGCCAGCGCAGCAAGAACAGAGCTGCCAAGAAGTCCCTCGCTTGCCAGAAGCTGCCCGGGCGCTCCCTGCTCCAACACGTCGCGACCATCCCCCTGCTCCAGCGCGTGAGGACATGCAAGACCAGGCTCTCCGTCACCCAAGGCCTCCCGTGGCCACAGCAGGCTACCGCGCCTACACCACCGAACTACGCAGCGTCGCGTGGCCCGGCAAGTTCAAACCAGACCTGCCTCCTCGCTACGACGGCACGGCCGACCCTGCGGAGTTCCTCCAGCTCTACGAGCTGGGCATCGAAGCTGCCAACGGAGACGAGAAGGTCATGGCGAACTGGTTTCCCATGGCGCTCAAGGACGGGGCCCGCACCTGGCTCCTGAACCTGGCTCCAAGCTCAATCTTCTCCTGGGAAGAGATGCGCACCCGCTTCATCGCCAACTTCCAAGGTACTCGCGACCGGCCACCGCGCCGTGAGCGACATGCGCCGCATCAAGCAACAACCCGGGGAGACCCTGCAGAAGTACATCCAGCGCTTCAACAACGCACGCCTCAAGATTCCCAAGGTGACTGAGGAGGCCATCATCTCAGCTTTCTCCGACGGCGTGCGCGACGTCAAGATGAAGGAGGAGCTGGCGATGCATGAAGACCTGTGCACTTCCTTGGAGCTGTTCAACTTGGCAAACAAGTGCGCCAGGGCTGAGGAGGGGCGTCTCTCCCTCCTCGAGCTGCCTGCCGCAGACCCAGAAGAGAAGAAGCTCAAGGCCAAGGATGTGAAGCGCAAGGGGGCTGCAGTGCTCGCGGCAGAACCAGACACCAAGCGGGGCAGAGATCAGCCCGAACCTCCCAAGGGCAGCCGGTACTGCGTGTACCACGACCTCCACACCCACAACACCAACGAATGCCAAGAACTCCGAGCCGTGCGTGAAGGAAGGATCGGCCGTCGCCCCGACCGCGGTGACCGGGGCTACGGTCGAGGAGGAGGAAGAAACGCAGGACGCTGGGAAGACCGTGGGCCGCGCCAAGGGTGGCGCGACCAACCTCGCGAGGATCGCTGGCAAGACCCGCCTCGCGAGAGAGGATGGAGGGATCAGCCTCGCGAGGGAGACTGGAGGGATCAGCCTCGCGAGGATCGCCCGCAGGCAACGCAGGCCTCCCACCGCTGCCGCCGCAGCCAAGGAGAAACGAGGACCGCCATCAGGACGAGGAGGCTGGGGGCTTCCAGGAGCCGCGCGCGATCGCCTGCATCCTGGGCGGAGCACAAGCCCCAGCCTCTCAGCGCATCTTCAAGCAGTTCGCCCGTGAAGAACGCAGTCTCCCCAGGCTCGAAGCCACACGCCCTCTCAGGTGGTCGGCGTGCGCCATCACGTTCAGCTCAGCAGATCAGCTCAAGTGTGCGGCAACAGCCGGAGTCCTCCCGATGCTTTGTTCCCCAATCATCAGCAACGTGGTGGTCACCAAGACCCTCGTCGATGGCGGGGCAGGGCTCAATGTCCTGTCCGTGGAGATGTTCAACAACCTCCAAGTGCCCTACAGCCAGCTTCAGCCAACCAAGCCCTTCTCCGGCATCACTGACGGCTCAACGGTCCCGATTGGGCAGGTCCGCCTCCCTGTCACCTTCGGGGCACGTGACAACTACCGCACCGAGCTCATCGACTTCGACGTCACTCACATTCGCCTGCCGTACAACGCCATCCTTGGGTACCCAGCGCTGGCCAAGTTCATGGCCGTGACTCACCACGGCTACAACGTCCTCAAGATGCCAGGAAGTGGCGGAGTCATCACGGTGCCCTGTGAAGAGAAGGACGCGGTGTGTTCCTTAGAACGAGCCTTTCAGGCCGCATCACTGGAAGACCCGGATCGCGGAAGCAGGAGGCTTCCCGAGACCGCCCCCAAGAAGAAGAAGACATCGTCCGGCCCGGCCCCTCAGGGCCCGCGCCTGCCCAGGGGGAGCCTCCTTCCATCGCATAGGAAAGCGCGCCCGGCGCCCTCCCTAGGCAGGGCTCAGGGGCTCTTCCCTGGAGGGCCACCGGCCTAGCTAGGGTCACGAGGGAGGCGCTTGGGCACCACATGGAGGCCTGTTTTGAAGCACGTTTCCCTCAAGAAGGAGCAAGGCAAGGAGATCCAGACCCACAGGAGTTCGTCAGCAAGGCCATTCAGGAGCTACAGGAGTCAAGAGTCATGAGAGGCGCCCGCTGCCTACCAGCAGTGGCCCCCCATCCAGGCGAGGATGGTGGGCTGCGCGTCTGCATCGACATACCAAGGCTCAACCGAGTCGTCTCTCTGGGAGCGCCTCTGGCCCTCGCGAGTGGGGCGCTGCGGAGGTCCACCCCACAGCTACATTCGCATGCCTTACAGCTTGCCGAACGCGGCTGACGCGTACCAGCGCCTCATGAGGGGCATCACGGAGGCACGAGAGGCCAGGCGTTCTGCAGCCCTGGCAGGGATGGAGATGGCCCGCGAGGAGCCGCCAGCGCCTCCGGAGCCTCCCGAGGCCCCTGGGCCTGGGGGCTCGTGAGGATCGGCTCCCGCAGCCCCCCGAGCCTGCTACACCAACACCCCTTCGTCCTCAACATCATCAGGTGACATCTTTCAAGATTTACTTCCAGCTGGGAGCGCCCCCAGGGCTGCATTATTCCCAGGCCGCGTGGGTCCGTCCCTGCGGCGTTTATCCCTTTTATTTCGCGTCGATTAGCTTACCTTGTTGGGGACGCCCCTCAGGCTGCATCACCCCCAAGTCGCTCGGGCCTGACCCAGTGATCTCCGCATTCCCAGCATCTATTCGAACGAATCCACTCCTTCGCGGCTAACGTGTTTTACCTAGTTACCCACTCAGCTGATGCCAACTAACAGAGCTGCTCTCGAACGGCACGACGCTTGCGCATGGGTCCGTCCCTGCAATACCGACAAACCTGGATGGCTGAGCTCTGGTCGCGGCAGCCCCACATAGCGTCACCTCGTCAAGCCTTCAGTGCCTCACTACCCCTCGGAAGCAACCAACGGCTGACCGTCAATTGTATAGCAACCCCTTGCTTTTTCTATGATGGACCTGCAGGACCTCCTGAAGGAGCTGCATCAGGCGAGGCTCTTGCCAAGCCTCCTTCGCTCTCGTCCGCGCGAACCGCTTGCACGTTAAAGGGGGGTGCCTGAGCATCGCGACTTAGGGCTCCTACTGGCTCTCCAGCCCTCACCCTCTGGCCTTGACCACGGCATCGCGACCTGGCATACCAGCGACGGCTGAGATTCGCTCGAGGGCCGGGACCCAAGGACGTAGAGCAGAAAGGGGAGCTAAGGCGAGAGGGAGGAGACACACGAGGACCTCGCCAAGCAACCCCGCTCCTGCCGATGCACGGACCTGGCCACACACCAGAGAGCGGCCCCTGATCCTCGAGATAAGTTATCACCTGGAAGCGCCAGCTGCCGTGGCACCATCCCCGCACCTAATGCTATCCCTTGTTAGCGACGCCGCTCCCCTTTCTCACCAAATGACGGCTGCTTGGGCGCCAAAGGGGACCTCCTGAGCATCGCGACTCAGGGGCTCTTACCGGACTCCAGGTCGCTCACCTCCTGGCCTTGACCACGGCATCGCGACCTGGCATACCAGCGACGGCTGAAGCCGCCTTGGGACTGGGACCTGTCGGCGCAGAGCACCAAGCCCTTGTAAGGTTCGAAAGGGAGGACTGAGCTAAGATGGAATGAGCAACTCGCGCAATTCTACGACAAGTGTTATGTATACAAGACAGGATCACAGGCACCTTACAAGCCCCTACGGGACGCGTTTTTGATTCCTCGCAGGGAACAGATCCTAAAGGGGCGCAAGCTACGCGCGTCCCTGCAAAAGACGCCATCATCAACAGTGGGCCGTCAAGCACCGACGCCAACCCCATCCATATCAGAGTCGGCGGTGGCCTGACGAGCCCGCCTTGCTCCAGGAGCGGCACCGGCTCGGGGGCTCGTAGGTGTCGTCGCTCGTCTTCGGAGTCACGAAGAGCTCGCTGGAGTCGCTGGAACCTCTGACGCCTCCACCACCTGAGTAGCCTCCAAGGGAGTGGGTGGCGTGCCCAGTCCTCATCATAGCAGGGCCCTGGCCACCTTCCCCGGGGCAGCACTCCAGCCGGCGCCCGCTCGCATCGAAGACCTTTAAGAGCATCACCGAAGCACCGTCGTAGTCCAAGTGGATCGCGAAGACTCCCCTTGTTCTGCAAACCCGGGCGATCTCCCTCCAGCCCCGGGTCATGTAGACCTCGCCCAGGGCGACGACCACGACCTCTGCCTCGGTCGCGAGGGTGCTGCAGCCGGCGTGCTGCAGACAGAGCTCCAGGGGCTCCCCCTGTGGGATGATGGAGGCGAACAAGGGAGGCAGGCGAATCCAAGACTGAAGAGGAATGGCGACATGGAGCACGAACTCTTGGGAGGATCCCTCGGTGTGGACCCCAGGGGGGACGACCCACACCTTCGTGACCTGACGGCGCCGACGGCGGCGCCGCCCGTGGCGGTCGGCATCAGCTCCTTCGGGGCCCTCGACGTGGGCGTACAATGGAAGCGGGAACCCCGGCGGCGCCCGCTCGCCCCAAGGCCTCAGCACCACCTGAAGGGCCCCTTCGTCCGGGCCACGGGGGATGAGCCGTTTCTTCGGCGGGAGAGGGTCTGGCCCCTGTCGGGGAGCCTTTCCCTTCTCTGCCGTCGAGAACCGGCGGATCAGAGCCATCGCGGCAAGACGGAGCAAGGATCGGGAGGAAGGAGAAGCAAGGAGAGATGAACCGGAAGGGCGCACGCCGTCCCGTACTTATAGCCGGCGAAGGCCAACCGCCGGCCTCCACAATCGCAGGTAATCATGACCCGTTTTTGCATGCAGGGACTTGTCCAGTCAGTGCAGTTGCCGAGGCACCATGGGAAAGTGGAGGCGCCCACGTCCAATCAACTGCCACGCGGCGCCCAAGGCCGCAGGCTGTTAGGGCCCGCGGCGCTTCGCTCTTGCCCTTCCGCCTCCCTGCACAGCCAAGTCCGGGCGCGCCTTGGGCCCGGGGGCTACTATCGGCGTTCTGGGAACGGTGGTCCCCAGACTTGCCTGCCTGCAGCCTGCGGCGTGGCTCAAAGGGGGGCCCACCACGGCCCATCTTCACCAACACAAACCCAAGACCCTCGCGAGGGTCCAAGCCTCGCGGGGCAGACGACGCGGAGCTTCCTTAGGCATGGCCTCATCAGGCTGGCTCAGGAGGAGGCGGAGAGATAAAGGCGGGGTACCTCACGAGGTGCCCATGACGCAAGCCGTGACAACTCAGGGTGCCAGGCGGGTGCCAGCCCGCACAGCGTCCTCCTTTCCTCTTTGGTGCAAAGGGGGCAAGCGCAGCCGCGGAGTACCGAGGCATCAGGCAAAGGTTGCCATTTCGGTGCAACGAGACCAAGACCAGGAGGACTACGAGACGGAGGTCACCGTGGAGCCCAAGACGGCGTCATCTTGCTGTCCCCCTTCAAATTAGCCCGCCATTGTTGGCTCCCTTCCCGCTCAATATTTGGGGAGAGGACCAGGGCCTCTATAAATAGGACCAGCCACCCACATAGCTAAGGAAGGACGAAAAAGAGGTAGGAAGGAAGAGGCTCGTTAGAAGGGTCGGTCAGAGGAGGGCAGAGAGAGAGAGAAAGGTGACCGAACTCCTCCGAGCAGTTCATCGCCCCAGCCAAGAACAGACCCTCGCGAGGCTGTTCTTCCTTGTATTGTTCACCATCATCAGCCCAAGAGGCAATCCACACACCACACACTTGAGTAGGGTATTACACCACATCGGTGGCCCGAACCAGTATAAACCCTGTGTCTCTTGTGTTGTTCTTTCCTTAGTTTAGATCCAAGCATGGCGGAGGGGTGCAGGTAGGTAGGAGGCGAAATCTCCGCACGCACCCCAGTGTTCGAACCTCAAGGGTCTGCCGGAACCCGAAATCCGACAAAGAGGGTGAATATCAAGCGTCCTCCTCGTGGCCGTTTGGGACTTGCCTAAAATCTTGGAGTCCTAGGCGCGGTTGGGTTACCCACGACCGTATTAATGAGAATCCCGTAATAAGGGGGACACGATATCTGCTTTGACAAGACGTGTCAAGAAACTGCCTCGCGTTATGTGCGGGGCTAGTTAAAGAAAAAACGGTTCGAATAATCACCGAGCCATGGCATGATGTCATGTTGCCAAAATGTGTCAGCAGATTAGATTTGTGGAAATATTATTCTCTCTATGGTGGTATGTGGAACTTATTTTGCAGGGTCGGACACTATCCTTTTATTCGAACTCTTTTGTGGTATATCCGGAGGAGGAACCCGCCTTGCAATGCCGAAGACAACACTGCGCGCCGGACTCATCGTCATTGAAGCCTGGTTTAGGGGCTACTGAGGGAGTCCTGGATTAGGGGGTCTCTGGACAGCCGAACTATATCCTTTGGCCGGACTGTTGGACTATGAAGATACAAGATTGAAGACTTCGTCTTGTGTCCGGATAGGACTCTACTTGGCGTGGAAGGCAAGCTAGGCAATACGGATATGTATATCTCCTCCTTTGTAACCGACCTTGTGTAACCCTAGCCCCCTCCGGTGTCTATATAAACCGGAGGGTTTTAGTCTGTAGGACAACATACAATCATACCATAGGCTAGCTTCTAGCGTTTAGCCTCTCCGATCTCGTGGTAGATCAACTCTTGTAATACTCATATCATCAAGAATAAATCAAGCAGGACGTAGGGTTTTACCTCCATCAAGAGGGCCCGAACCTGGGTAAAACATCGTGTCCCCTGCCTCCTGTTACCATCCGCCTTAGACGCACAGTTCGGGACCCCCTACCCGAGATCCATTGGTTTTGACACCGACACTTATCCTTCCCAAGAGAATAGATATCATTAATTAGAATAGGGTTGGATAAGGTACCATTTGTGCATGAAGAAGCGACATGACCTTTTTCACGAAGCAACGTCTACTCTTTACTTTCTTCTCACTGATTTCTCAACTTGAGAAGCATTATCTTGATTTTTCTTGGGAATAGGCCTTTCTTCAACTTGAGGTTGAGAATGAGAGTGAACTTGTGTCTGCTTCCCTTGTTGCTTGTCACTAATGGGCTTCTTCTTCAAAGGGCAAGATCTAACATGATTCCCTTCTACTTTGCACTTGAAGCAAACAATCTTGGCTGAATTCTTGACTTGTTCTTGGCCCTTATTTTTGTTCACCTTGGACTTCTTCTTCTTGTTGGAGTTGAATCCAAGTCCACCTTTGTCATTGGGGGATTTTTGCACACTCAAGATATTGTTGAGTGTGAATTTCTCTTCATGACTCTTTTCCAAGTCTTTCTTCACAGAAGTGACTTGGGCCTTGAGCTCTTTGATTTCCTATACATGGTTAGTCTCAACACAAGTACTAGAAGAAGTATAAGCTTCATCGTTAGAGCAACAAGGCAGGGAAAGCAATTCATCACAAGATGTACCAACATTGTGAATAGATGAATTACAAGGACTAGCACATGGCAACATAGCATTTTGACTAGAAGTAGTGCTAGTATCCACATGAGGCTCGCTAGATGTTACCTTAGCAATCATGGCCTCATGATCTATCTTTAGCACATTATGGGATACTAGAAGATCATCATGAGAGCTTGAGAGATTTTCATGGCTTTCTTCCAATTTGCCATAGTTGCTAGATAGCAACTCAAGTTGAGCCCGTAGCTCAACGTTCTCCTTCAAAATGGATGCTTCACAAGTAATAGAGTTAGTAGCACAAGCATCATCATTAACAACAATAGGAGAGGACAACTTGGCAAGATCTTTTAAATAAGAAGCTTCAAGTTGATCATGAGACTCGGTGAGTTTGATGAGCTCACCCTTGATGACCCTTGAGCCATTTTCGAGGTGCTCAAAATCCTTAAGGAGTCTAGCATGAGCAACTTCAAGCTTAGCATTTTTAGTTTCAAAAACATTGGCCACCTCAAGAGCTCTATCATGAGATTCCTTCACTCTATATAATTCTAGAGCAAAAGTCTCCTCAAGAGATTCCTTGGTGGTTTGTTCAAGATCAAGAGCTTGAGAGAGGTCCGCAATCTCATTAGCGTAATCACGCTCATGACGTTCCATTTTATCAATGGTGACCTCATGCTCCTCAAGATGAGATTCCAACTTATCAATATATTTCTTGCCCTCAATAGCAATAGACATGATTTCCATGAAGTTGGAACGAGCAATTTTATTCTTAAGAAGAGCTTTAAAAATCATTTCCCCCTTAATTTTAAGGAGGCAACATCATCATTCTCTTCATCATAATCAACATCATCATCACTCTTGCCATCATCAATATCATCACAAGATATATTGGGATTCAAAGTGGGAGATACCTTTGAAGCCTTGGCCATAAGGCAAAATGCAATAGATGATGATGTAGGATCCGTTGAAGCACCATTCAAGACCACATCTTGTTCCATGGGGTGTTGGGCTTCCTCTACATTGTTAGCACAACAATTTGAGGAAATATATGCATTTTTATCATGGCAACAAGACATAGTAAACATATCATCATGAGATTTATTCAAGCAATTTCTACATGATATGCAAGGACTATCAACACAAGCATGTGAAACATTTGGAGTGCTCGGAGTGCTAAATTCCAAAGATGAAGCATTGCAATAGGAAAGTGATGAAGGATTATCAACAATAGGCCCACTATCATCATTTCAATGTACACCACTACTCACCATGTCATTACCTTGTGGCAAACCACATGTAGGTGAAGTAGAAGAAGTTGAGAAGGCAACACAGCCGGAGGTGGAGGGAGAACAATCATCCCCACAAATCTTGGACACACCATACTTATCTTGAAGTTTTGTCCACAACTCATGAGCATCCCGGAATGGCATGAGTTGAAGTATAACGACATTGCTCAAAGCATCGAAAATCACATTAGAAGCTTGAGCATTGAGATAAGAGTGTTTCTCATCCTCTAAAGATAATCTTTGGGGATCCTTTGGAGGAGAAAAACCCATATCTACAATTCGCTCTAAATTTGGGTCCATGGCCCTAAAGAGATTAAGCATGCGAATTACCCAAACATCAAAATTTGTGCCATCGAAACTAAGAGTGTCAAATAATCCTAAACCCCTAGTAGACATCCTTACTCTCTAGGTGGTTAGGCCCTAAAAGGAGAGACGAGGCTTTGATACCAATTGAAAGATCGTGGATGTCGCCTAGAGGGGGGTGTGAATAGGCGTTTTAAAATATTTATGGTTAAGGCTTGAACAAATGCGGAATAAACCTGGTGGTTAATTTGTCAGGCACAAAACCTACAACAACTAGGCTCACCTATGTGCACCAATAACTTATGCTAAGCAATATAAACTCCTAAGTGATAGCAAGATATATGACAAGAAACAATGTGGCTATCACAAACTAAAGTGCACAAGTAAAGGGTTCGGGTAAGAGATAATCGAGGCACGCGTAGACGATGATGTATCCCGAAGTTCACACCCTTGCGGGTGCTAATCTCAGTTTGGAGCGGTGTGGAGGCACAATGCTCCCCAAGAAGCCACTAGGGCCACCGTAATCTCCTCACGCCCTCGCATAATGCAAGATGCCGTGATTCCACTAAGGTACCCTTGAGGGCGGTCACCGAACTCGTACAAATGGCAACCCTTGGGGGCGGTCACTGAATCCGTACACTTTGGAAACCCTTGGGGCGGTCACCGGTACCCGTCAAATTGCTCAGGGCGATCTCCACAACCTAATTGGAGACCCCGACGCTTTCTTGGAGCTTTACTGAAAGGATCGAGAAGAGGTGTCTAGAGGGGGGGGTGATTAGACACTAAGTGCTAAAAGTTGCAGTTTTTAATTTCTTTAAGTTGAAGTGGAGTTTTGGCACAAGTTTAACAATCACAATACATATCAAGCAAGCATGCAAAGAGTATATGAGCAGCGGAAAGTAAAGCATGCAACTTGCAAGAATGTAAAGAGATGGGATTGGAGTGTGCAAACGCAATTTGGAGACACAGAGATTTTTGAGACGTGGTTCCGATAGGTGGTGCTATCGTACATCCACGTTGATGGAGACTTCAACCCATGAAGGGTAACGGTTGCGCGAGTCCATGGAGGGCTCCACCCATGAAGGGTCCACGAAGAAGCAACCTTGTCTATCCCCCCATGGCCGTCACCCACGAAGGACTTGCCTCACTAGCGGTAGATCTTCACGAAGTAGGCGATCTCCTTGCCCTTACAAACTCCTTGGTTCAACTCCACAAACTTGTCGGAGGCTCCCAAGTGACACCTAGCCAATCTAGGAGACACCACTCTCCAAGAAGTAACAAATGGTGTGTTGATGATGAACTCCTTGCTCTTATGCTCCAAATGATAGTCTCCCCAACACTCAACTCTCTCTCACAGGATATGGATTTGGTGGAAAGAGGATTTGAGTGGAAAGCAACTTGGGGAAGGCTAGAGATCAAGATTCATATGGTAAGAATGGAATATATTAGCCTCAACACAAGTGTAGGTGGTTCTCTCTCAGAAAAAGTAAGTTGAAAGTGTAGGTTTGTTCTGATGGCTCTCTCCACGAATGAAGAGGTGGTGGAGGGGTACATATAGCCTCCACACAAAATCTAACCGTTACACACAACCTGCCAATCTCGGTGGGACCAAATTGATAAACTCGATTGGACCGATTCAGCAAAGCTAGTGACCGTTAGGTTTTTCGGTGGGACCGACTGGATCAACTCGGTGGGACCGATGTGCTAGGGTTAGGGTAAATCCAAAACTCGGTTTGACCGATTACTCAAACTCGGTGGGACCGATTTGGGTAATAAGCGAAACAGAGAGTTGTCCAAGCATACTCGGTGGGGCCAATTGCATATCTCGGTGGGACCGAGAATATTGCAATGGGTAACAGAGAGTTTGCAAGCCCATCTCGGTGAGACCGAGATCCCATCGGTGAGATCGAACTGATTAGGGTTTCTGGCAGTGGCTATGTCAACTGAACTCGGTGGCTCCGGATAGAAAGAATCGGTGGGGCCGAGTTTAACTTTTGGTTTAGGTCATATGTGGATGTGAGAAAGTGGTTGAGGGCTTTGGAGCATATCACTAAGCACTTTGAGCAAGCAAGCCATTAAGCAACACCTGATCCCTTCTTAATAGTATTGGCTTTTCCTATAGACTCAATGTGATCTTGGATCACTAAAATAGAAAATGTAGAGCCTTGAGCTTGGAGCTTGAGCCAATCATTTGTCCTTAGCATTTTGAAGGGGTTCCACATCCTTGATGACCCACAAGTATAGGGGATCTATCGTAGTCCTTTCGATAAGTAAGAGTGTCGAACCCAACGATGAGCAGAAGGAAATGATAAGCGGTTTCCAGCAAGGTATTATCTGCAAGTACTGAAATAAGTAGTAACAGATAGTTTTGTGATAGGATAATTTGTAACGAGCAACAAGTAACAAAAGTAAATAAAGTGCAGCAAGGTGGCCCAATCCTTTTCGTAGCAAAGGACAAGCCTGGACAAACTCTTATATAGAGAAAAGCGCTCCCGAGGACACATGGGAATATCGTCAAGCTAGTTTTCATCACGCTCATATGATTCGTGTTCGGTACTTTGATAATTTGGTATGTGGGTGGACCGGTGCTTGGGTACTGTCCTTACTTGGACAAGCATCCCACTTATGATTAACCTCTATTGCAAGCATCCACAACTACAACAAAAGTATTAAGATAAACCTAACCATAGCATGAAACATATGGATCCAAATCAGCCCCTTACAAAGCAACACATAAACTAGGGTTTAAGCTTCTGTCACTCTAGCAACCCATCGTCTACTTATTACTTCCCAATGCCTTCCTCTAGGCCCAAATAATGGTGAAGTGTTATGTAGTCGACGTTCACATAACACCACTAGAGGGATGACAACATACATCTCATCAAAATATTGAACGAAGACCAAATTCACATGACTACTAATAGCAAGACTTCTCCCATGTTGTCAGGAACAAAGGTAACTACTCACAAAGCATATTCATGTTCATAATCAGAGGGGTATTAATATGCATATAGGATCTGAACATATGATCTTCCACCAAATAAACCAACTAGCATCAACTAAAAGGAGTAATTAACACTACTAGCAACCCACATGTACCAATCCCGGACTTGGAGATAGGAATTGGATACAAGAGATGAACTAGGGTTTTGAGAGGAGATGGTGCTGGTGAAGATGTTGATGGAGATTGCCCTCTCCCGATGAGAGGAGCGTTGGTGATGATGATGGCGATGATTTCCCCCTCCCGGTGAGAAGTTTCCCCAGCAGAACAGCTCCGCCAGAGCCCTAGATTGGTTTCACCAAGGTTTCGCCTCGTGGCGGCGGAGTTTCGTCCGAGAAGATGGCTTATTACTTTTTCCTCATCGAAAGACCTCATATAGCAGAAGATGGTCATCGGAGGGCCACCAAGGGGCCCACGAGGTAGGAGGCGCGCCCAGGGGGGTAGGGCGCGCCCCCACCCTCGTGGGCAGGGTGTGCCCCCCTGGTGAACTTCTTCTGTTGAGTATTTTTTATATATTTGGAAAACGTCTTCCGTGAAGTTTTAGGACTTTTGGAGCTGTGCAGAATAGGTCTCTAATATTTGCTCCTTTTCCAGCCCAGAATCCTAGCTGCCGACATTCTCCCTCTTTATGGAAACCTTGTAAAATAAGAGAGAATAGGCATAAGTCTTGTGAGATAATGTGTAATAACAGCCCATAATGCAATAAATATCGATATAAAAGCATGATGCAAAATGGACGTATCAACTTCCCCAAGCTTAGACCTCGCTTTTCCTCAAGCGAAAGCCGAAATCGAAAAATATGTCCACATGTTTAGAGATAGAGGTGTCGATAAAAATAAAATACGGACATGAGGGCATCATGATCATTCTTAGAACATCAACTTATACAATTCTTGTCATATAATTTCTTATGCTAGAGTAATAATTCAATCACAATTTCAAGTATGACTCGTAAACTTCATTGACAACTAACAAACTATAATCTCAGTCATTGGAGCAATTGCAATTTTTTATAACATAGGAAAGAGTCAACTTATAAGAGCTTTTCAGCAAGTCCACATACTCAACTATCATATAGTCTTTCACAATTGCTGACACTCACGCAATACTTATGGGTATGGAGTTTTAATCAGACACAGAGAAAGATAGGGGCTTATAGTTTTGCCTCCCAACGTTTTACCTCAAGGGTAATGTCAACAATAATAGTTCATGAAAACTCACATCCAATTAGCCATATATACCAGGATCTTTCCAACATACTGTGCTTACCAAAGGATAAAATGTAAAAAGGAAGGGTGAAGATCACCATGACTCTTATGCAAGGTAGGAGATAAAAGTAAAAGATAGGCCCTTCGCAGAGGGAAGCAGAGGCTGTCATGCGCTTTTATCGTGGGATGCACACAATCTTAATGCGAAAGAACATCACTTTATATTGCCACTTGTGATATGGACCTTTATTATGCAATCTGTCGCTTTTATTTCTTCCATATCACACGATCGTATAAAGTTTATTTTCTCCCACACTAATAAGTCATACATATTTAGAGAGCAATTTTTATTGCTTTGCACCGATGACAACTTACTTGGAGGCTCTTACTCAATCCATAGGTAGGTATGGTGGACTCTCATGGCAAAACTGGTTTAAGGGTGTATTTGGAAGCACAAGTAGTATCTCTACTTGGTGCGATGAATTTGGCTAGCATGAGAGGGAAAGGCAAGCTCAACCATGTTGGATGATCCATGCCAATATAATTTATCTCAGATGCAAGAAAACATAACCCATTATGTTGTCTTCCTTGTCCAACGTCAACTCTTTAGCATGTCATATTTTAATGAGTGCTCACAATGATAAAAGATGTCCAAGATAGTATATCTATATGTGAAGACCTCTCTTTCTTTATTACTTCCTATTAATTGCAACGATGACCAAAACTATGTTTGTCAACTCTCAACAACTTTTATTCATCATACTTTTTCTATGTGAGCTCGTTACTCTCCATGAGATCCATATGATCTCTTTGTTTCTTTTTATTTCTTTCTCTTTTCTTTTATTCACTTAAGATCATGGCAAAAGAATCAAGCCCTTGACTCAACACTAATCTTTATTATACATAGCTCACGGACTCAATTACATAGAAGGATCATAAAGCAAAACTCACAACTAGATCATACTAAGAACTTTTATTCTACTAAACCAAGATATTACCAAAAGGATCGAACTAAGAAAAACAGTAAAGATAAAAGTGATGGTGATATGATACCGGGGCACTCCCCCAAGCTTGGCAGTTGCCAAGGGGAGTGCACATACCCAGGTGATTATGTCTCTCTTTTCGTGGGTGGTGATGTGATGTTCTTGGCGATGATGCCCCTCAGGATACGATTCTCCTCCTCGAGCTTATTGACTTGCTGCTTGAGGTCCATTATTTCCTTTCGGAGTTTTCCTGTAATAGCCAAAGCTCCCTGCACCCAAGGGTGCTGCATAGCTGCGGGAGAACCAGTGACACTCTTTTTCATATTATCATAAGAAAGAAATCTAACATTAGAAGGGATAACCGAGTTTGGAATAGCTGAGCTCTGCAGTTCTCCCATTGTGAATCCAGCTCGGAAGCGGGAAGTGACTTCTTGATCCTCTTCCATGGCATCTATCCTCTTCAATTCGGCCTCCATCTCTTCCTCCGTTGCTGGCCCAAAGAGGTCAACATTGTTGTTTGTCATTGATCTCGATGCCGGATGAGACACCCGGCTCTCCCCGACTGACTCTTGCGAAGACATCTTGCTCTAATCTGCAGCAGCAACAACTCGAAACACAAACAGAGGATAATTGCATGATACGGGAGTCAAAACCCCCGGGGGATTATATAATGAATTTTTACCAACCAAAATACGTGTCGTGTAAGAAAACGAGTCCGGAGAGCGCACGAGGTGCCCACGAGGTAGGGGGCGCGCCCAGGGGGGTAGGGCGCGCCCTCCACCCTCGTGGAGCCCTCGTGTCCTTCCCGGACTGCTACTTATTTTTCTATTTTTCTAAATATTCCAAAACGGAGAAATATTGCCTTAAAAACTATTTTGGAGTCGGTTTACTTACCGTACCACATACCTATTCCTTTTTGGAGTCTGGAACATTCTGGAAAGTGTGCTTTATGTATTCCTCCAGGGTTACGGTTTCAATAACATTGGTTTCAACATTTATAGGATTACCTGAGATATAATGTTTAACTCTTTGGCCGTTCACCACCTTCGGATTTGTGCCTTCGAAGTTGTTGATTTTTATGCCACCGGAATGATAGACCTCCTCGATAACGTAAGGACCTTCCCATTTAGAGAGAAGTTTTCCTGCAAAAAATCTTAAACGAGAGTTGTATAGCAATACATAATCACCTACATTAAACTCACGCTTTTGTATTCTTTTGTCATGCCATCTTTTAACTTTTTCTTTAAACAACTTGGCATTTTCATAGGCTTGGGTTCTCCATTCATCAAGTGAGCTAATATCAAATAACCTCTTCTCACCGGCAAGTTTAAAATCATAATTGAGTTCCTTAATAGCCCAATATGCCTTGTGTTCTAGTTCGAGAGGTAAGTGACATGCTTTCCCATAAACCATTTTATACGGAGACATACCCATAGGATTTTTATACGCAGTTCTATAGGCCCATAATGCATCATCAAGTTTCTTGGACCAATTCTTTCTAGACCTATTAACAGTATTTTGCAAAATTAATTTGAGCTCTCTATTACTCAATTCTACTTGACCACTAGACCGTGGGTGATAAGGAGATGCAATTCTATGGTTAACATCATATTTAGCAAGCATTTTACGAAAAGCACCATGAATAAAATGTGAACCACCATCAGTCATTAAATATCTAGGGACTCCAAATCATGGAAAAATAACTTCTTTAAGCATTTTAATAGAAGTGTTATGATCAGTGCTACAAGTTGGAATAACTTCTACCCACTTAGTAACGTAATCAACAACAACTAAAATATGTGTATATCCATTAGAGGAAGGGAAAGGTCCCATATAATCAAAACCCCAAACATCAAATGGTTCAATAACAAGTGAATAATTCATAGGCATTTCTTGATGTCTACTAATATTACCAATTCTTTGACATTCATCACAAGATAGGACAAACTTACGGGCATCTTTGAAGAGAGTAGGCCAATAAAAACCAGATTGCAATACCTTATGTGCATTTCTATCTCCAGCATGGTGTCCTCCATAAGCTTCGAAGTGACACTTGCGTAGGATCTGTTCCTGTTCATGCTCAGGTACACAACGTCTAATAACACCATCTACTCCTTCTTTATAAAGATGTGGGCCATCCCAAAAGTAATGCCTCAAATCATAGAAGAACCTTTTCTTTTGCTGGTATGTGAAACTAGGTGGTATGAATTTGGCAACAATGTAATTAACATAACCAACATACTATGGAGCAGTATGAGAAGCATTTATGACATTTAATTGCTCATCAGGAAAGCTATCATCAATAGGTAGTGGGTCATCAAGCACATTTTATAACCTAGACAAGTTGTCTGCAACGGGGTTCTAAGCTCCCTTTCTATCAACAATATGTAAATCAAATTCTTGTAGCAAGAGAACCCATCTAATAAGTCTAGGTTTAGCATCTTTCTTTTCCATAAGATATTTAATAGCAACATGATCATTGTGAATAGTTACTTTAGAATCAACAATTTAAGGTCTGAACTTATCACAAGCAAATACAACTGCTAAGAATTCTTTTTCAGTAGTAGCATAATTTCTTTGAGCATTGTCTAGGGTTTTACTAGCATATTGAATAACATTTAATTTCTTATCAACTCTTTGCCCTAGAAAAACACCTACAGCATAATCACTAGCATCACACATAATTTCAAAAGGTAAATTCCAATCAGGTGGCTGAACAATAGGTGCAGAGATCAATGCTTTCTTAAGTATTTCAAATGCTTCTACACAATCATCATCAAAAACAAATGGCATATCTTTTTGTAATAAATTAGTCAGAGGCCGAGAAATTTTTAAGAAGTCCTTAATGAACCTCCTATAAAATCCGGCGTGACCAAGGAAACTTCTTATACCTTTGATGTCCTTGGGACATGGCATCTTTTCAATAGCATCAACCTTGGCTTTATCAACCTCAATACCTCTTTCAGAAACTTTATGCCCCAAGACAATTCCTTCATTAACCATAAAGTGGCACTTTTCCCAATTCAAGATAAGATTAGTTTCTTCACATCTCTGCAAAACTCGATCAAGGTTGCTCAAGCAATCATCAAAATAAGACCCATAGACGGAGAAATCGTCCATAAATACCTCCCAAATCTTTTCACAAAAGTCAGAGAATATAGCCATCATGCATATTTGAAAGGTAGCAGGTGCATTACATAAACCAAAAGGCATACGTCTATAAGAAAAAGTACCAAAAGGGCAATTAAAAGTAGTCTTTGATTGATCTTTGGCTGACACAGGTATTTCAGAGAAACCAGAATAACCATCTAGAAAGCAAAAATGTGTATGTTTGGATAACCTTTCTAGCATTTGATCGATAAAAGGTAAGGGGTAATGATCCTTTTTAGTGGCCTTATTTAATTTATGGAAATCAATTACCATCCTATAATCTGTAATGATTCTTTGAGGAATCAATTCATCTTTATCATTAGGAACAACAGTAATACCTCCTTTCTTAGGGACACAATGGACAGGGCTTACCCACTGACTATCAGCAACGGGATAGATTATACCTGCCTCAAGGAGCTTTAGTATTTTCTTTCTTACCACTTCTTTCATTTTAGGATTCAACCGTTGTTGATGATCACAGACTGGTTTAGCATCTTCTTCCAAATTTTTTTATGTTGACATAGAGTGGGACTAATGCCCTTAAGATCATCAAGAGTATACCCAATAGCAACACGGTGCTTCTTCAGAGTTTTCAATAATCTCTCTTCCTCATGATCTGAAAGGTTAGCACTAATAATAACAGAATATATCTTTTTCTCATCAAGATAAGCATATTTAAGAGTATCAAACAACGGTTTAAGCTCAAACACGGGATCACCCTTGGGTGGAGGACGATCCCCTAGGATTTCAATAGGTAAATTGTTTTTCAGAATAGGTTCCTATTTAAAGAATACTTCATCTATTTCCCTTCTTTCATTCATAAACATATCATTTTCATGGTCTAGCAAATATTGTTCTAAAGGATCACTAGGAGGTACGGCAATAGAAGCAAGACCAATAATTTCATCCTTACTAGGTAATTCTTCTTCATGGTGTTGTCTACTAAATTTAGAGAAATTAAATTCATGAGACATATCATCTAAACCGATAGTAACAACATCCCTTTTGCAATCTATGGTAGCATTAACAGTGTTCAGGAAGGGTCTACCAAATATAATAGGACAAAAGCTATCTTGTGGGGAACCAAGAACAAGAAAATCAGCTGGATATTTAGTTTTTCCAAACAAGACTTCAACATCTCTAACAATTCCCATTGGTGAAATAGTATCTCTATTGGCAAGTTTAATTGTGACATCTATATCTTCTAACTCAACAGGTGCAATATCATGCATAATTTCTTTATATAGGCTAATAGGTATTGCACTAGCACTGGCACCCACATCACATAAGCCATGATAACAATGATCTCCTATTTTAATAGAAATAACAGGCATGCCTACCACATGTCTAGGTTTATCTTTAGCACACGGTTTAGCAATTCTAGCAGTTTCATCATAGAAATAAATAACATGCCCATCAATATTATCAAACAAGAGATCTTTAACAATAGCAATATTAGGTTCAACTTTAACTTGCTCAGGAGGTGTATAAGTTTTAATATTGCTTTTACGAACCACAGTTGAAACTTTAGCATGATCCTTTATCCTAACAGGGAAAGGTGGTTTCCCAACGTAAGAAGTAGGAACAACAGGATCATTATAAGTGATAATCTTTTCTTCAACTTTAATAGGTGCAGCTACTTTTACTTCTATGGGAGGATGATATTTAAACCACTTCTCCTTGGGGAGATCAACATAAGTAGCAAAAGATTCACAGAAAGAAGCTACTATCTCAGAGTCAAGTCCATATTTAGTGCTAAATTTACAGAAAACATCGGTATCCATAAAAGATTTAACACAATCAAACTTAGGTGTCATACCTGACTCCTTACCTTCATCGAGGTCCCAATCTTCAGAGTTGCGTTTAATCCTTTCCAATAAATCCCATTTGAATTCAATAGTCTTCATCATAAAAGAGCCAGGACAAGAAGTATCAAGCATGGTGCGATTGCTATCAGAAAGCCGAGCATAAATTTTTTGAATAATAATTTCTCTTGAGAGCTCATGATTGGGGCATGCATATAACATTGATTTAAGCCTCCCCCAAGCTTGAGCGATGCTTTCTCCTTCACGAGGCCAAAAATTATATATATAATTGCGATCACGATGAACAAGATGCATAGGATAAAACTTCTGATGAAATTCCAATTTCAATTGTTTGTAGTTCCATGACCCCATATCATCACATAGCCTATACCATGTCGATGCATCTCACTTCAAAGATAAAGGGAAGACCTTCTTCTTAACAACATCTCCGGGTACACCTGCAAGCTTAAATAATCCACAAACTTCATCCACATATATTAGATGCTCATTAGGATGCTTTGTTCCATCTCCTACAAAAGCATTAGCTAGCAGTTTTTCTATCATACCCGGAGGAATTTCAAAGCAGACATTTTCATTTTCAGTAGGTTCAGTTGGTTGAGGAGCAACTCTTTGCTCTAATGGTCTGTAACATCCCAAATTTTAAATTTGGAATGTTATACATTAGATCGTCAATGCATATCATATTTTATTTTGCATTTTGGTTGATCCTAGAAATTCTACGCAACTCAATGACCCACGGAGAGAGTTGGGGATTTCGTTATTTTCATATTTGAGTTTTCTCAAATTTTGAGAATAGGATCATTTGATTTTATTTATTCTATCATCAATTATTTCTATTACAAAACTATGAGAGAGGGAATAAAATGACTTTCCCAAACTAAAGAAATATTGAGGATTTAATAATAAAATCAAATAAGATTTTATCTCGGAGTTTTTCGGTGTTTTATTTGAATTTAGGAAAAATGTGCGTTTTTCAAAATTGCATTTAGGTCCCAAATAAATGTTCACCTTGTGCGGCTTGATTTTAGAAGCCCGTGAAAATTTATTTCAGAAATTTTGGAGTCCGTTTAGTATTTCTTTTTATTTTTCTTCCGAGCAGAATAAAAAAAACGCGAACCGACCTAACCGGGTCGTGTCCTTCCGGGACTCTGGCCCGGCAGGCTTTAAAAGCCGGGGCAGCCCACCCGGGGCAAACCCTAGCCCGAGCCGCCCCGCCCACGCTGCCAGCCGCCGCCGCCGCCACTCCCCGCCGCCGCCGCTGCCCGCCGCCGCCGAGGTTTGCCGCCGCCTCGACTTCCGTGCCATCGGTTTTTTTTAAAAAAATAGATCGGTTTTTCGTCGGTTTTTCCGACGGTTTTTTTAGATTCGGTTTTTTAAATAGATCGGTTTTTCCGGTTTATTTAAATAGCGAGGGTTCGTCCGTTCGTTCGTTCTAGCGAGCGTTCGTCGTTTTTCTTTTTCTCGGATTAAATCCGCGATTTTTCTGATCGCGATTCCTGATCCGATTTTCGTTTTAGTATAACTTTTCGCTCATTTATCGGAATCAGGCGATTCAAGCGCCTAGAGTTCCGTCTCGAAACCCTCTATCCGTTTAACCAACTTAAACAAGATTTTGCTACTGTAAAATTTGCCCTAGATCCAGATTACTAGAACAAAGTTATTTTCTTTCGCCGTTTGACTTTCGTTGCTTCGTTCGATTTGTTTCTTTTTGCCAACCGGAGTTCTTAAGTTGAACCTTCTGGTTAGATCTCTTATTTGAGTTTTACTTGTGCATTAGATGAGTACTTATTGTGTGCTTGGTTGTTTGTCTGCGATAGAATACCCGGAGTGCGCCGCCTGTTACTTCGAATCGTTAGGTTTCGCGGATCATCAGCAAGGCAAGTAACACTTTGATCATACCTTTCCTACTACCCAGTTTTATTGCATTAGATCAATCCTCACACATTGCATGATTAGGATCTAATTAAATTGTGGGATGGGAAGTAGTTGAGGTAGTACCTATTACCTGTTTATTATCAAACCTTTGGGAGTTACTTCTACGTTTGCTTATTATGCCATGCTATGCTAGTAGATGTGGATTGGGTGAGTGATATCCATGACAGATGTGAGTTTGTTAATTAATGGTTTATCTAAGGTGGCAACTTAAACACACATCTGGGTGGATTGAGGCACCTGGGTATTCCAGGACTTGCATGTTTTCTTTTGGACTGCCACCCAGGCTCAAAGGGATCATGAGACTATTCATACTAGAAACTTCCATGTGCAGCCACAAGCTATTATGGGCTCTAGCATAGTTGACTAAGTTGTGCGAACTCTTACAGTGGTAGACTAGCAGATGTAGGGGATGTAGGTGGTACGGTCTACCCGATTGTAAGGTGCTAGCGCTTCTAAAAGACTATGTCTCGGTCATCCGTCTTCTCAAACACCATGTAGTGCGAGAAACCAAATGGAGGCGATCGAGTCTTGTGAGGAAAAGTGCGCAAACCTCTGCAGAGTGTAATAAAATGATCATGATTAGCCATGTCCCCGGTTATGGACATCTTGAGTATCTAGTACTTGGATTTTCATGTGAATCTCAACATGTTACTCTAAATTAATTTTGTTGGGTTATGTTAAAGATGATGCTTAATTGGGATTGAGAATGCTGTCAACCATTCTCAATGTTTAACAACCACCATGATAGTTAAATAAATTTATTCCTTTGCAGTAGGGAAACATTGGCTTTACGCAAAACTATAACCATAGAGCTTTCCACCAGCCAAATATGCATATAGTATAGCTGTTTCATTCCATTACTCTCTATGTGTTACCTTGCCAGCATATTCCATGTGCTGACCCGTTTTCGGGCTGCAACGTTAATGTTGCGAACTTTTCAGACGATGATTAAGGAGTTTTTAGGTTGTGGTTCTATACTCAGTGATGCCGTTGGAGTTGATGGACTCACTTATATTCCAAGCCTTCCGCTATTATCGTTATTAGATGGCCTTAAGCCATATTTATTGTAATAAGTTCTCTTATGAGACACTCGATGTAATAAGTGTGTGATTGCTACTATGTTATAAATCCTCCGAGTACTGTGTGGTGTCAGCATTACTGCTCCAGGGATGACACCGGAGCACAGAGACCAGACTGTTTCAGGTCTGGTCACTACAAAGATGGTATCAGATTTGCTCAAGGACCACCCTCACCTATTTTCTAGCCAACCTGAATCTCGAGGGCGAGATTCATCTTAAGGGGGGTAGGTTTGTAACATCCCAAATTTTAAATTTGGTATGTTATACATTAGACCGTCAATGCATATCATATTTTATTTTGCATTTTGGTTGATCCTAGAAATTCTACACAACTCAATGACCCACGGAGAGAGTTGGGGATTTCGTTATTTTCATATTTGAGTTTTCTCAAATTTTGAGAATAGGATCATTTGATTTTATTTATTCTATCATCAATTATTTCTATTACAAAAATATGAGAGAGGGAATAAAATGACTTTCCCAAACTAAAGAAATATTGAGGATTTAATAATAAAATCAAATAACATTTTATCTCGGAGTTTTTCGGTGTTTTATTTGAATTTACGAAAAATGTGCGTTTTTCAAAATTGCATTTGGGTCCCAAATAAATGTTCACCTTGTGCGGCTTGATTTTAGAAGCCCGTGAAAATTTATTTCAGAATTTTTGGAGTCCGTTTAGTATTTCTTTTTATTTTCTTCCGAGCGGAATAAAAAAAACGCGAACCGACCTAACCGGGCCGTGTCCGTCCGGGACTCTGGCCCGGCAGGCTTTAAAAGCCGGGGCAGCCCACCCGGGGCAAACCCTAGCCCGAGCCGCCCCGCCCACGCGCCGCCGCCGCCGCCGAGGTTCGCCGCCGCCTCGACTTCCGTGCCATCGGTTTTTTTAAAAAAATAGATAGGTTTTTCGTCGGTTTTTTCGACGGTTTTTTTAGATTCGTTTTTTTAAATAGATCAGTTTTTCCGGTTTATTTAAATAGCGAGCGTTCATCCGTTCTTTCGTTCTAGTGAGCGTTCGTCGTTTTTCTTTTTCTCGGATTAAATCCGCGATTTTTCTGATCGCGATTCCTGATCCGATTTTCGTTTTAGTATAACTTTTCGCTCGTTTATCGGAATCAGGCGATTCAAGCGCCTAGAGTTTCATCTCGAAACCCTCTATCCGTTTAACCAACTTAAAAAAGATTTTGCTACTGTAAAATTTTCCCTAGATCCAGATTACTAGAACGAAGTTATTTTCTTTCGCCGTTTGACTTTCGTTGCTTCGTTCGATTTGTTTCTTTTTGCCAACCGGAGTTCTTAGGTTGAACCTTTTGGTTAGATCTCTTATTTGAGTTTTACTTGTGCATTAGATGAGTACTTATTGCGTGCTTGGTTGTTTGTCTGCGATAGAATACCCGGAGTGCGCCGCCTGTTACTTCGAATCGTTAGGTTTCGTGGATCATCAGCAAGGCAAGTAACACTTTGATCATACCTTTCCTACTACCCAGTTTTATTGCATTAGATCAATCCTCACACATTGCATGATTAGGATCTAATTAAATTGTGGGATGGGAAGTAGTTGAGGTAGTACCTATTACCTGTTTATTATCAAACCTTTGGGAGTTACTTCTACGTTTGCTTATTATGCCATGCTATGCTAGTAGACGTGGATTGGGGTGAGTGATATCCATGACAGATGTGAGTTTGTTAATTAATGGCTTATCTAAGGTGGCAACTTAAACACACATCCGGGTGGATTGAGGCACCTGGGTATTCCAGGACTTGCCTGTTTTCTTTTGGACTGCCACCTAGGCTCAAAGGGATCATGAGACTATTCATACTAGAAACTTCCGTGTGCAGTCACAAGCTATTATGGGCTCCAGCATAGTTGACTAAGTTGTGCGAACTCTTACAGTGGTAGACTAGCAGATGTAGGGGATGTAGGTGGTATGGTCTACCCGATCGTAAGGTGCTAGTGCTTCTGAAAGACTATGTCTCGGTCATCCGTCTTCTCAAACACCATGTAGTGCGAGAAACCAAATGGAGGCGATCGAGTCTTGTGGGGAAAAGTGCGCAAACCTCTGCAGAGTGTAATAAACTGATCATGATTAGTCGTGTCCCCGGTTATGGACATCTTGAGTATCTAGTACTTGGATTTTCATGTGAATCTCAACATGTTACTCTAAATTAATTTTGTTGGGTTATGTTAAAGATGATGCTTAATTGGGATTGAGAATGCTGTCAACCATTCTCAATGTTTAACAACCACCATGATAGTTAAATAAATTTAATCCTTTGTAGTAGGGAAAAATTGGCTTTATGCAAAATTGTAACCATAGAGCTTTCCACCAGCCAAATATGCATATAGTATAGCTGTTTCATTCCATTACTCTCTATGTGTTACCTTGCCAGGATATTCCATGTGCTGACCCGTTTTCGGGCTGCAACGTTAATGTTGCAGACTTTTCAGACGATGATTAAGGAGTTTTTAGGTCATGGTTCTATACTCAGTGATGCCGTTGGAGTTGATGGACTCACTTATCTTCCAAGCCTTCCGCTGTTATTGTTATTAGATGGCCTTAAGCCATATTTATTGTAATAAGTTCTCTTATGAGACACTCGATGTAATAAGTGTGTGATTGCTACTGTTATAAATCCTCCGAGTACTGTGTGGTGTCAGCATTACTGATCCAGGGATGACACCGGAGCACAGAGATCAGACTGTTTGAGGTCTGGTCGCTACATGGTCGGGGTGAAGATACCCCGAACAAGCCCCTTAGAGGATTACTTTCCATTGTAACAAGTGACAGTAAATTTCAGCACACTATATAAATTTTTCCTTACCAAATTCCACCTACCAAAGGCGCTTCACTCCCCGGCAACGGCGCCAGGAAAGAGTCTTGATGACCCACAAGTATAGGGGATCTATCGTAGTCCTTTCGATAAGTAAGAGTGTCGAACCCAACGAGGAGCAGAAGGAAATGATAAGCGGTTTCCAGCAAGGTATTCTCTGCAAGTACTGAAATAAGTAGTAGCAGATAGTTTTGTGATAGGATAATTTGTAACGAGCAACAAGTAACAAAAGTAAATAAAGTGCAGCAAGGTGGCCCAATCCTTTTTGTAGCAAAGGACAAGCCTGGACAAACTCTTATATAGAGAAAAGCGCTCCCGAGGACACATGGGAATATCGTCAAGCTAGTTTTCATCACGCTCATATGATTCGCGTTTGGTACTTTGATAATTTGGTATGTGGGTGGATCGGTGCTTGGGTACTGTCCTTACTTGGACAAGCATCCCACTTATGATTAACCTCTATTGCAATCCTCTAGTCCATGCCACTTTATTGTTGAACTTATCTGAAACATACTAGGTAAAAGTGTTAGTCCAACAAGAGATATGTTGACATTAATTACCAAAACCACCTAGGGAGCACTTGTGCTTTCAATCTCCCCCTTTTTGGTAATTGATGACAACATACATCAAAGCTTTAGATAAATATATAGAGAATAGTAAGTAAAGCTTTGGAAAGACATGTAACATGCATAGGCTCCCCCTACATGTATGCAATCATGTGAATATGGAATATAGAAGCGTGTGAATGCATAAACATGACAGAGTAAGCAATGTGTTACATGTATCTTGGCTATGTGCATCAGAGCAAATGATGTGAATATGAGAAATGTACCTTCATGCTCATGAGACCTTCTTGCAAACAGTATGTACATCATCAAGAATTTCTCATACACATGACTGTGATGCATATACTTACCTTGTGGTCTTGAGTTGGCTTAGGATGGAATGAACCTGCGTAAACAAGGTTAGATAACACAGAGACACCTACTGGCCAGAGCAAACAAAAGAAACCACAAGAGTACCAAGACTGGGATGACATGTAGAGTGAGTACTAAGTACCACACTGGATATAGACATGTCCCCAAAGGTAAAGATGTGCAATAAATTCAAGGATTTCCTCCCCTTAGATGTCTTGCTCCCCCTGAATCTAGCATGGGATACTGGGAGAAGATAGGGAACAGAAAATCAGAGCAAAGTCAGAGCTCAAAGGAAATAAACAGAGCTAATGCAAACGAGCAAATATGAACATGTCTTTCCCCTCTTGAAGACATGTGACTTCTCTCTTGAACGCCAAGCATCTGGGGTCCTTGATGATTACTCTTTCTTCCCTTGAGTATTCTCTCCCCCTATAGATATGATTAAGCTTTGATGTGATCTCTCTCTCCCCCTTTGACATCAATTTCCAAGAAGGGTTCTTCTGGATTTTGTCATGATGGGTTTGGTCCTTGAGTCACAGAACAAAGCAGCAAGTTGAATGGGATGCTGGTCGAGGACAAGATTCATTGAGTGGAGCTGGATCAAAAAGAATGCAGAAACAAGTGGCAAGATGTCTTTCCTGTAGTGAAATCGGTGACACCGAGTTGTATGGTTCGGTTGTACCGAGAGCATTCGGTTGGACCGAAAGCATCAGACCGGTGAGACCGAGTTCAACATAGAGAAAACACTTGTCACCTCAGCTCACTAGACAAGTAAGATCTCACAAGGATTTGCAAGGAATTAACTGAAATATTTGCAATGAATTTGATACAAGGAATGCCGAACAGAAAATAAAATAAACTAAAAAGAAGTCTAGATGAAGTTGGAAACAAATCTGCATCAGACAAATGCAAGAGCACAAAAAGAACACAAGAGAACCTCATCTAGAATTGGTCGGCGACAAAGTCACCTATGTTAGAGTATATTGACTTAGGAGTCAAGTGAGATCACTTGATCATAGGTCATACTCATCGTTTAAGCTCAAAATGGGGTTACCATTTTTCATTTAAGCTTTTTGATGTATTCACATCTTGTCGAGTTGCGTTGAATCATGACTTGGAGTGAAGCTTCTCTAAGATGGAATAACATACCTTGGGTGGTGGCGTTGATCATGATCATGTAGTTGAACTTGTGTGGGTTGCTCAAGGTTGATGTAGCTCATCAAGAGTTGGGAGCACCACTTGGAGTTTGAGTTCATCTACCTACATGGGTTAGTTCTTGCAAGGAAGAGCACTTGTGTATCCAAAATGACAATCATGAAACTCAACATAAAGTTTGTCAAAGGATATGTTTGAATGGTTGCGTGCTTCCTTGTCTTCATCCACCATTGTGTAGAGACTTGGTGATATAGAAATTGCTCAAGATGTGAGTGAGTTGCAATTTCATAGATTTAGATTCATCCAAGTACCTACACGGGTTAGATAACATGCAAGGTGCAAATATATCCAAGACATAAGATAGTCAACATAAGAGAAATATCAAGGATTAGTCATAGGCTCACGCCTTGCATGTATCAAATGGAGTTCCTACTCCAAGTTTGAAGCATCAATGATGTTCAATTCACCTCTTAACCTGCAAAACACTTTCTCATCAAGTGGTTTTGTGAATATACCAGCTAACTGCTTTTCGGTGCGAACATGCTTAAGATTAATGTCCCCTTTGGCAACATGATCTTGAATGAAATGATGACGAACTTCAATATGCTTAGTTCGAGAATGTTGCACGGGATTGTGAGCAATCTTAATAGCACTTTCATTGTCACAAAGTAATGGACCATGTTTCAAATATATCCCATAATATTTAAGAGTTTGGGTCATCCAAAGTAATTGAGTACAACATGATCCAGCGGCAATGTATTCCGCTTCGGCGGTGGATAAGGATACCGAGTTTTGTTTCTTGGAAGACCAAGATACAAGAGATCTACCAAGAAATTGACAAGTACCCGAAGTGGACTTTCTATCAACCTTGTCACCAACATAGTCCGAGTCGGAGTAGCCAACAAGATCAAAGGAGGCCCTCTTTGGATACCAAATGCCAAAAATTGGTGTATGGATTAAGTATCTCACTATCCTTTTCACGGCCTTAAGATGACATTCTTTAGGAGCGGCTTGATATCGTGCACACATGCACACACTTAGCATAATATTGGGACGTGAAGCACATAGATATAACAATGAACCAATCATAGAGCGATAAACCTTTTGATCAACCGGTTCACCACCTTTGGTTAAATCAAGATGTCCACTGGTAGGCATGGGTGTAGTCATACCTTTGCATTCTTGCATATTGAACTTCTTGAATAAGTCCTTGGTGTACTTCGTTTGAGAGACAAAGGTACCTTCCTTAGTTTGCTTGATTTGCAAACCAAGAAAGAATTTGAGTTCACTCATCATCGACATCTCAAACTTCTCCGACATTAGCTTTCCAAACTTTTCACTAAAATGAGGGTTAGTTGATCCAAATATAATATCATCGACATAGATTTGGCACACAAATAGTTCTCCATTAACCCTTTTAGTAAAAAGAGTAGAATCTATTTTTCCAATTTCAAAGCCTTTTTTCAATAAGGAACTTGGTCAAGCATTTATACCATGCTCTAGGAGCTTGTTTAAGACCATAAAGAGCTTTGTGAAGTTTGTAAACATGATTAGGTTTCTTAGGATTGACAAATCCGGGAGGTTGCTTAACATAAACTTCCTCCTCTATTTCACCATTCAGAAAAGCACTTTTAATGTCCATTTGGTATAAGGTGATATCATGATGATTAGCATAGGCAAGTAAGATGTGAATGGACTCAAGTCTAGCAACGGGGGCATATGTCTCACCATAGTCCATACCTTCGACTTGAGTGTAGCCTTGGGCGACGAGACGTGCTTTGTTGTGAACTACTTGTCCATCTTCATCTTGCTTGTTGTGAAACACCACTTTGGTACCGATGATGTTGTGGTTGTTGTCAGGCTTCTCAACTAATGTCCAAACTTGATTTCTCTCAAAGTTGTGTAGCTCTTCATGCATGGCATTTATCCAATCCGGATCTTCCAAAGCTTCTTCAACCTTCATAGGTTCAATGCTAGAGATGAATGAATAGTGTTCACAAAAGTTAGCTAAACGAGTTTTTGAGCGAGTGATTCTCCCGGTTTGGATATCATTGTAGATTTGCTCGACAGGATGGTTGATACGTCTCCAATGTATCTACTTTTCCAAACACTTTTGCCCTTGTTTTGGACTCTAACTTGCATTATTTGAATGGAACTAACCCGGACTGACGCTGTTTTCAGCAGAATTACCATGGTGTTATTTATGTGCAGGAGCAAATGTTCTCGGAATGACCTAAAACTTCACGGAGACACTTTTCAGAAAATAAGAAAAATACCTGCCAAAGATGAAGGCCAGGGGGGGCACCGCTCTCCACGAGGGTGGGGGCGCGCCCCCTACCTCGTGGGCCCCCTGTTGCCTCTCCGACTCCAACTCCACCTCCATATATTGAGTTTCGATGAGAAAAAAATCAGGGAGAAGAAATCGTCGCGTTTTACGACACGGAGCCGCCACCAAGCCCTAAAACCTCTCGGGAGGGCTGATCTGGAGTCCGTTCGGGGCTCCAGAGAGGGGAATCCGTCGCCATCGTCATCATCAACCATCCTCCATCACCAATTTCATGATGCTCACCGCCGTGCGTGAGTAATTCCATCGTAGACTTGCTGGACGGTGATGGGTTGGATGGGATATATCATGTAATCGAGTTAGTTTTGTTAGAGTTTGATCCCTAGTGTCCACTATGTTCTGAGATTGATGTTGCTATGACTTTGCTATGCTTAATGCTTGTCACTAGGGCCCGAGTGCCATGATTTCAGATCTGAACCTATTATGTTTTCATCAATATATGAGTGTTCTTGATCCTATATTGCAAGTCTATAGTCACCTATTATGTGTTATGATCCGTTAACCCCAAAGTGACAATAATCGGGATACTTACCGGTGATGACCGTAGTTTGAGGAGTTCATGTATTCACTATGTGTTAATGCTTTGTTCCGGTTCTCTATTAAAAGGAGACCTTAATATCCCTTAGTTTCCGTAAGGACCCCGCTACCACGGGAGGGTAGGACAAAAGATGGCATGCAAGTTCTTTTCCATAAGCATGTATGACTATGTTCGGAATACATGCCTACATTATATCAATGAACTGGAGCTAGTTCTATGTCACCCTAGGTTATGACTGTTACATGATGAACCACATCCGGCATAATTCTCCATCACTGATCCATTGCCTACGAGCTTTCCATATAATGTTCTTCGCTTATTTACTTTCCCGTTGCAATTGCTATCATCACTACAAAATACCAAAACTATTACTTTTACTACTATTACCTTTTGCTACCGTTATCACCACTATCATATTACTTTGCTACTAAACACTTTGCTGCAGATATTAAGTTTCCAGGTGTGGTTGAATTGACAACTCAGCTGCTAATACTTGAGAATATTCTTTGGCTCCCCTTGTGTCGAATCAATAAATTTGGGTTGAATACTCTACCCTCGAAAACTGTTGCGATCCCCTATACTTGTGGGTTATTAAGACTATTTTCTAGCGCTGTTGCCGGGGAGCATAGCTCTATTCTTTGAGTCACTTGCGATATATATCTGCTTATCATTATGAAGAACTTGAGAGATCCAAAAACCAAGATCTATCCCTCAACTACGAGGGGAGGTAAGGAACTGCCATCTAGCTCTGCACTTGATTCACCTTCTGTTTTGAGTAAGCTTGCGACACCTACACCTGCTTCTACTATTCGTTCTGATATGTCGCATGTTACTGATGATGCCACTTCTGCTATGCATGATAGTTATGATGAAACTACCTCTATGCCTGATACTACTGTGCCACTTAGTGCTTTTCTTGATGAACAACTTGCTAGGGCTAGAGAAATTGAAAATATTGAATCTGATGATACTGATGAAAGTGATGATGAAGAACCACTTTCCATTCCTAAGGGTTATGTTTTTGATCAAGATGCTTCTTTAGCTATTTTAGCTCGCAGAAATAGAACTGAACTTAAAAGATTATTAGCTAAATGGAGTAAGCAATCTCTAAATGCTAGAATGAAACCTGGCCCTGCTTTTGCTACTTCACCTATCTTTGTTACTGATAAGGATTATGAATTCTTTGTTGATCCTGATATAATTACTTTGGTTGAATCTGATCCTTTTCATGGTTATGAATCTGAAACTATTGTGGCACATCTTACTAAATTGAATGATATAGCTACCCTGTTCACTAAAGATGAGAGAACTCGCTACTTTTATATCCTTAAAATATTTCTGTTCTCATTAAAGGGTGATGCTAAGATATGGTTTAATTCTCTTGATCCTGGTTGTGTGCGTAGACCCCAGGATATGATTTATTACTTCTCTGCTAAATATTTCCCTGCTCATAAGAAACAAGCTGCTTTAAGGGATATATATAATTTTGTGAAAATTGAAGAAGAGAGTCTCCCACAAGCTTGGGGAAGGCTTCTCCAATTACTTAATGCTTTGCCTGATCATCCTCTTAAGAAAAATGAAATACTTGATATCTTTTATAATGGACTAACCGATGCCTCCAGAGATTACCTGGATAGTTGTGCTGGTTCTGTTTTCAGGGAAAGAACACCGGATGAAGCTGAAATTCTATTGAATAATATGTTGACAAATGAAAATAATTGGACACTTCCGGAGCCAATTCCTGAGCCTATCCCTAAATTAACTCCGAAAAAGGGGGGTATTCTATTTCTCAGTCCTGAAGATATGCAAGAGGCAAAGAAATCTATGAAAGAAAAAGGTATTAAAGCTGAAGATGTTAAGAATCTACCTCCTGTTGAAGAAATACATGGTCTTAATTTACCGCCTATTGAAGAAACGTATAATCCAAATCCTTTACCTATTGAAGAAACTCATGGTCTTGATAACCCGACACGGGTAGTAAAGGTAAATCCTCTCTATAGATATGATAAAGCTGTAATCCCATTTACTAAAATTGCTAGCCCATGCTTAGATGAGTTTGATAAATTTATGGCTAAGCAAGAAGATTTTAATGCTTATTTTGGTAGACAATTAAAATACAATTCAAATATGCTTGGACACTTGGGTGATTATATGGCTAATGCCAAAAGTGAACTTAAACTTATTAGTAAACATGCTTCTATGGTTACCACTCAAGTAGAACAAGTACTTAAAGCTCAAAATGATTTGCTCAATGAATTGAATAATAAGAATAATGATAATGCTGTTACAGTTATGACTAGAGGTGGTAGAATGACTCAGGAACCATTGTATCCTGAAGGCCACCCTAAGAGAATTGAGCAAGATTCTCAGAGAAATAATATAGATGCACCTAGTTCGTCTAAAAAGAAGAAAAAGAAAAATGATAGGACTTTGCATGCTTCTAGTGATCCTATTGTTGAAACACCTAAGAATCCAAATGATATTTCTATTTCTGATGCTGAAACACAACCTGGTAATGAACCTAAAACTAGTGATAATGCTAATAATAATGTTCATAATGATGCTCCACCTAGTAATGATAATGATATAGAAATTGAACCTGCTGTTGATCTTGATAACCCACAATCGAAGAATCAACGTTATGATAAAAAAGACTTTGTTGCTAGGAAACATGGTAAAGAAAGAGAGCCTTGGGTTCAGAAACCCATGCCTTTTCCTCCCAAACCATCCAAGAAAAAGGATGATGAGGATTTTGAGCGCTTTGCTGAAATGATTAGACCTATCTTTTTGCGTATGCGATTAACTGATATGCTCAAAACCAATCCTTATGCTAAGTACATGAAAGATATCATTACAAATAAAAGAAAGATATCGGAAGCTGAAATTTCCACCATGCTTGCTAATTACACTTTTAAGGGTGGAATGACAAAGAAACTTGGAGATCCAGGAGTACCCACTATACCATGCTCTATTAAAAGAAACTATGTTAAAACTGCTTTATGTGATCTTGGAGCCGGTGTTAGTGTTATGCCTCTCTCTTTATATCGTAGACTTGATTTGAATAAGTTGACACCCACTAAAATATCTTTGCAAATGGCTGATAAATCAACTGCTATACCTGTCGGTATTTGTGAGGATGTGCCTGTTGTAGTTGCAAACGTTACTATTTTAACGGACTTTGTTATTCTTGACATTCCTGAGGACGATAGTATGTCTATTATTCTTGGAAGACCCTTTTTGAATATTGCAGAGGCTGTTATTGATTGCACTAAAGGCAATGTCACTTTTCATGTTAATGGTAATGAGCATACGGTACACTTTCTGAGGAAACAACCTCAAGTTCATAGTATCAACTCTATTGGAAAAATTCCATTGATTATATTTGGAGGTTCTGAATTTCCTCTTCCTACTGTCAAGAAGAAATATGATATTCTTATTATTGGGGATGTGCATATCCCCGTTGAGGTAACATAGTGTTATTCGAAATTTCTCCGGTTCCATGTTATTCGGAATGAGTTCGTTAACAAGACTTGATCAACCTTGTTAGTGGATTCCTTTTGATGATCATGAGATGGATGAAACTAGAAGGCACAACTTCCTTTATCCCACTTTTACTTTCTGTTATTTAAATTAAATTAAATTAAATAATCATTTGTCTGTCTATTATCTGATTATCCATGCAATATAAAAATACCTCGAAAATAAAAGTTCTCCAAATGCCCTGAAAATTAAATATGATTTTTTCTACAATATTTGAGGATTTATGGAACAAAGAACACACCAGGGGGCCAACCACCTTGCCACGAGGGTGGAGGGCACGCCCCCCTGCCTCGTGGGCCCACGGTGGCCCTCCTCCACTTATCCTTTCACCCATACACTTCATCTTCCTCCCCCAAACATGAATAACCAGCTCAAACCCAAGTCCAAGCTCATTTTGCTGCCATTTTCGATCTCCTTGCTCAAAGCACCTCTCACAAAACTGCTTGGGGAGATTGTTCCTTGGTATGTGACTCCTCCATTGGTCCAATTAGTTTTTGTTCTAGTGCTTTATTCATTGCAAATTTTTGCTGCTTAGGTGACCCTGTTCTTGAGCTTGCATGTCAAATTTATATGGTTCCAAGTAGTTTTGATGCATGATATAGGCCCTAGGCACTTGTAGGATTAGTTACTATCAATATTATTGAGTTTGGTTTACTTTTATTTTGAAGTTACTAAAAATTTCAGAATTTTTCAGAAAATGACGAGGAGACTTTTGAGGGGCTCATCGAGCCAAAACTCGAAGGAAAAGGCACCAAAGCCTAAGTATAATCTGCCTCGCACCGCGGAGGTTCGGGCGTGTGAATGGCCTTCCGAGGATTTCTTAAGAGCAGCCGGGATTTATGAAGATTTTCATGAATTGGCTCAGACTACAGGCCTTACCGTGTTCCTCCACGACCAATGCGATCAATATCTCTTGCTCACAAATACCTTTGTGCAAAACTTTCATTTTCATTCTAGGAACTCACCACCTACGGTGGAGTTTCATTTATATGATGAGCATAAGGAGATGTCACTTTATGATTTCTGCCGGATTTGTTTAGTCCCTTTTGAGGGCAATACAGAAGAACCACATCGTGATGATGTGGAGGGATTTATTGACACTATCACTGTAGGGGAAACAAGGAAGGTTTCCGATGCACGAATCACTAGCATTCACTTTCCTGTTTTACGTTATTTTGCATTATTTGCTAGTCGTTGCTTAATTGGTCGCGGAAACTATGGAAACCTGAGTATCCCTGATATTATTATTTTGCACCATGGTTTATACAGTGATAACTCTTTCAGTATGGGCGGCATTATTGCCAAACGATTAAGTCTGAACCGTACCAAGGGCCCCATCTTTGGAGGCATCTATGCTACATGCCTAGCTGCACATTTTAACATACCTATTAGGCATGCTGAGAAGGAAGAAAAAGTGCGGCCTCGTGTTTATCTAGATTATAAAAGTATGGTAGCACATGATTTTATTGTTAAGAATAGGGAAGGACAGCTTAAATATCAATTGTTCATTAATAAACATCATCCTGAGACTATTACCTTGCCTGCTCCTTCTTTGTTTGATTTGACTGTGGGCACGTACCTTGTTCCGTTGACGGCTATCCACGCCTACCGGAACCCTCCACCAGCCGAGGAGCCAGAGCCGGAACCACAATTTGATACTTCACGACAGTCTAATTACCAGTGGGATCCGGAGATGATTGTCAACCAGTGGCAATCGGAGCCTTCCTCTTCTGCATCATAGTACGACCCCAACTATTATTATGGATACCCGCCAGGCCAGCCGTGGCCATAGACCAACTTAGGCCAAAAGCCTAAGCTTGGGGGAGTATGTTTTTCTCACCGACATTACATTTATGCTCACACACTCATTGCTAGATGTCGGTGCTCATACTTTTTCATTGTATCATCCATGCTAGCTTATTTTCCTTTTTATGCTTTCTTCTTGTGTGTTTAATAAACCTTAAGAAAAAAAATAGTTGTAGCTTTTAATCAGTTTACTTTCCATGCTTGTAGTAGTAATTAAAAAGAAAACCCAAAAAAGATTTCCTGTTCTTCTTTTTCTTGTTGGGAGCTTTCCCGTGTAAATAGTTTTATTTATTTTCTTTTCTTTGGGGGTCGATAGGAGAAGACCATAATTAAATTGTTGAAGTGGCTCTTATATGCATTATTGTTGATCTGACAAAAGAGCCCATATTGCCTTGTCTTCTCCTGTTTATTGAATGCCTGCAGATTCCAGCTTAGTCCAATGCACGTGCACTATTATTATTCACATTGTTCGGTCTTGCAAGTGAAAGGCAATTATGATGATATATGATGGACTGACTGAGATGAGCAAAGCTGGTATGAACTCGACCTCTTTTATTTTTGTAAAATATGATTAGTTCATCATTCCTGATTCAGCCTATTATGAATAAACATGTTTGCAATGACAACTAGAGATCATAGTTTCTTGTGCCATGCTTGATTAGCTATGAGTTATAATGGTTTACCTTGCGTGCCAACATGCTATTAAAATGGTTATGATGTGGTATGATAGGGTGGTATCCTCCTCTGAATGATTTAAGTGACTTGACTTGGTGCATGTTCACGCATGTAGTTGAAACAAAATCAACATAGCCTTCACGATATTTATGTTCATGGTGGATTATATCCTACTCATGCTTGCATTCAGTGTTGATTAATTTTAATGCATGTTCATTACTGTTGTCGCTCTCTAGCTGGTCGCTTCCCAGTCTTTTGCTAGCCTTCACCTGTACTAAGCGGGAATACTGCTTGTGCATCCAAATCCCTTAAACCCCAAAGCTATTCCACATGAGTCCACTATACCTACCTATATATGGTATCTACCTGCCATTCCAAGTAAATTTGTATGTGCCAAACTCTAAACCTTCAAATAAATATCCTGTTTTGTATGCTCGAATAGCTCATGTATCAACTAGGGTTGCCTGTATCTTCCATGTTAGGCGGGTTATTCTCAAGAGGAGTGGACTCGGCTCCTCACTCACGAGATAAATGGCTGGTCACCGGGATGCCCAGTCCCATGCTTTATGCAAACTAAATCAAAATAATTGCAAACATAACTCCCCCTGGGACTCTTGTTAGTTGGAGGCACTCGTTGTTTCAAGCAAGCCTGGATTTATGCTTGTGGTGGAAGGGGGAGTATAAACTTTACCATTCTGTTTGGGAACCGCCTATAATGTGTGTAGCATGGAAGATATCGCCATCTCTTGGTTGTTATGTTGACAATGAAAGTATACTGCTCAAAATATTATTCACCTTTGTTTCAAAACCGAGCTCTCGCACCTCTACCAATCCCTGCTTCCCTTTGCGAAGGGCCTATCTATTTACTTTTATGCTGAGTCATCATCCTCTTATTAAAAAGCACCAGTTGGAGAGCACCGCTGTCATTTGCATTCATTACTGTTAGTTTACATTGAGTATGACTTGACTGGATCTCTTTTAACATGAATTACAATGTCTAGTCAGTCCTTGGTCTTTAAAGGTGCTCTGCATTTATGTTTTGCGGTCTCAGAAAGGGCTAGCGAGATACCATCCTGTTATATCATATTGTGATTGTTTTGAGAAAGTGTTGTCATCCGAGTTTTATTATTATGGCTCGCTAGTTGATTATGCTATTGATATGAGCAAACTTGAGACCTATGCGTTATTGCGAATGTGGTTAGTTATAATCTTTGCTGAAAACTTGAATGCTGGCTTTACATATTTACAACAACAAGAGCAAACCGAGTTTGTAAAAGTTTTTCTTTATCACTTTCAGTTTGTCAACTGAATTTCTTGAGGACAAGCAAAGGTTTAAGCTTGGGGGAGTTGATACATCTCCAACGTATCTACTTTTCCAAACACTTTTGCCCTTGTTTTGGACTCTAACTTCCATGATTTGAATGGAACTAACCCGGACTGACACTGTTTTCAGCAGAATTACCATGGTGTTATTTATGTGCAGGAGCAAACGTTCTCGGAATGACCTGAAACTTCACGGAGACACTTTTCAGAAAATAAGAAAAATACCTGCCAAAGATGAAGGCTAGGGGGCCCACCATCTCTCCACGAGGGTGGGGGCGCGCCCCCTACCTCGTGGGCCCCCTGTTGCCTCTCCGACTCCAACTCCACCTCCATATATTGAGTTTCGATGAGAAAAAAATCAGGAAGAAGAAATCATCGCGTTTTACGATACGGAGCCACCGCCAAGCCCTAAAACCTCTCGGGAGGGCTAATCTGGAGTCCGTTCGGGGCTCCAAAGAGGGGAATCCGTCGCCATCGTCATCATGAACCATCCTCCATCACCAATTTCATGATGCTCACCGCCGTGCGTGAGTAATCCCATCATAGGCTTGCTGGACGGTGATGGGTTGGATGGGATCTATCATGTAATCGAGTTAGTTTTGTTAGGGTTTGATCCCTAGTGTCCACTATGTTCTGAGATTGATGTTGTTATGACTTTGCTATGCTTAATGCTTGTCACTAGGGCCCGAGTGCCATGATTTCAGATCTGAACCTATTATGTTTTCATCAATATATGAGTGTTCTTGATCCTATCTTGCAAGTCTATAGTCACCTATTATGTGTTATGATCTGTTAACCCCGAAGTGACAATAATCGGGATACTTACCGGTGATGACCGTAGTTTGAGGAGTTCATGTATTCACTATGTGTTAATGCTTTGTTCCGGTTCTCTATTAAAAGGAGACCTTAATATCCCTTAGTTTCTGTAAGGACCCCGCTGCCACGGGAGGGTAGGACAAAAGATGTCATGCAAGTTCTTTTCCATAAGCACGTATGACTATGTTCGGAATACATGCCTACATTATATCAATGAACTGGAGCTAGTTCTGTGTCACCCTAGGTTATGACTGTTACATGATGAACCGCATCCGGCATAATTCTCCATCACTGATCCATTGCCTACGAGCTTTCCTTATATTGTTCTTCGCTTATTTACTTTCCCGTTGCAATTGCTATCATCACTACAAAATACCAAAAATATTACTTTTACTACCGTTATCACCACTATCATATTACTTTGCTACTAAACACTTTGCTGCAGATATTAAGTTTCTAGGTGTGGTTGAATTGACAACTCAACTGCTAATACTTGAGAATATTCTTTGGCTCCCCTTGTGTCGAATCAATAAATTTGGGTTGAATACTCTACCCTCGAAAACTGTTGCGATGCCCTATACTTGTGGGTTATCAATGGTCTTTAGCAATTCTTGCTCGAACTCGTGAAAGCTTTTGTTTGGATCTTGGTTGAACATCTTCTTCATCTTGTTCTTCTTCTTGGCCTTCTTCGTTGTTGACGTTGTCGTTCTCTTGTCGTGGTGGAGAAGGAGGTTGTTGGCGTTCATCTTGGTGCACTTCCTCGTTTTCTTCATCTTGGTGTGTCCCACTTGTGGATGCTTCCGTATCAACTCTTGGTTCACCTTGTCGTGAGGTAGAAGCTTCCACTTGGACGGACGAGGTACTCTCCTTCACCTCCGTTGGACGAATCTTGCCAATAGACAAGTCTTGGATTGCTTCCGAAGGGTCTTTATCTCCAACATCAATTGGCAATTGCTCTACTTGCGAGCCGTTAGATTCATCAAACTTCACATCTACCGTCTCTTCAACCTTTCGGGTGAAATTATTGTAGACACGGTATGTGTGAGAGTTTGAGCCATAACCCAGTAGGAAACCTTCATGAGACTTAGGAGCAAATTTAGAATGATGATGCTTATCAAGAATGTAGCACTTTGAGCCGAATACTCGAAAGTATCCAACTTGTGGTCTGTTACCGGTGAGGAGCTCATATGCCGTCTTGCCGAGTAGCTTGTGAAGATACAAGCGATTTGTTGCATGACAAGCTATCTCAACCGCTTCCGCTCAAAAGTGCTTTAGCGTCTTGTACTCATCAAGCATCGTTCTCGCCATTTTGATGAGTGTCCGGTTCTTCCTCTCAACAACTCCATTTTGTTGAGGTCTGTATGTAGCCGAGAACTCATGTGAAATCCCTTCTTTGTCAAGAAAGGTGTCCACATTCGCGTTCTTGAACTCCGTTCCGTTGTCGCTGCGGACCTTCTTGATTTTCACTTCAAATTGATTTTGGTCCTTCCTAGCAAAGTTTTTGAAGATCTTTTGGACCTGCGGTTTATCATCGAGAAAGAACACCCATGTAAATCTTGAAAAATCATCAAAGATAACTAGACCAAAAGAATTTCCACCGAGACTTTTGTAAGCGTTAGGACCAAAAAGGTTCGTGTGAAGTAGCTCGAGTGGCCTCCTTGTGGTCATGATGTTCTTCACGGGATGCCTTCCTCCAACCTATTTACCTACTTGACAAGCGTTGCAAAGTCTATCCTTATCAAATATGACATCGTTAACGCCAAGGATATGATTTCCTTTAATAAGCTTGTCAAGGTTTCGCATACCAACATGACCTAATCGTCTATGCCATAACCAACCTTTAGAAGATTTAGCAATTAAGCAAGTTCTAGGTTGAGCCTTTTTAGTGAAATCAACAATGTAAATCACCTCTACGTATATCGGTAAAGGCCATTTTATGATTGTCTCTTCGAAACACTTGGCAATCTACTTCAGTAAATAGGACATTGAAACCGAAATCAGCAAGTCTAGATACTGAAAGTATATTGTACCCAAGAGACTCAACGAGCATGACATTCTGTATGGAGCTATCATGTGAGATGGCCACCTTACCTAGGCCAACCACCTTACCCTTTGAGTTATCACCAAAGGTGACATACTTTCAAGGGCCGTCGTTTTCAGCAAGCTCATGGAACATATCTTTATCTCCGGTCATATGATCAGTACATCCACTATCAAGAACCCATTCCTTTCCTCCAGCCATGTAGCCGCGAAGATTTGCCATAAGAGCAAAGTGTCTCATTGCATCATTAAGATCATAGTCACTGTCATCATCATCCTCATCATAGTATCCATGTTCAACATCATCTTGTGATTGATCAATTCCTAGAGAGGGTAATTCATTAGATAAATGATCATTTCTATGGTTATCTTTATGAATTCTAATAGCTTTGGAAATGATATTGCTAATGATTCCAACATCTCCTTTGGCACTCGTAAGATTAGTAAGCTCAAATAAGCAGTCACCAAATTTGGGATCATTGGAACTCATCTTAATCAAGGCAATAGACTTATGGAGAATTTCATCTAGATTTTTCAAGGAATAATTTGGAAAGCGTTCCTCAAGAAATCTACATATAGTGTAGGCACAATCAAGAGTAGGCAAGCATTCAATCAAGTTTCTAGGCAAGCCTCTAGTGATAAGATTAACAGTTCTAAGGTTGCGGATCATGTCAATAGACTCATCAAGGGTAGGATGCAAAGGATTAACATGAGGTGCACAAGAGCTAGTAATGTACTTGTTCAAATGATATTCATTGAAAATCTCAAGCATTTCATTTTTCCACTCATGAAAATATTCTTCATCAAGTATAGGCACTCTAGCTATGTCTAAGACTCCCCAAAGTAGACTCATCCATCTTCCTCCAATGGTGTTTAAACCAAAGCAATGGAGACCAAAGCTCTGATACCAATTGAAAGGGTCGAGAAGAGGTGTCTAGAGGGGGGGGGTGATTAGACACTAAGTGCTAAAAGTTGCAGTTTTTAATTTCTTTAAGTTGAAGTGGAGTTTTGGCACAAGTTTAACAATCACAATACATATCAAGCAAGCATGCGAAGAGTATATGAGCAACGAAAAGTAAATCATGCAACTTGCAAGAATGTAAAGAGATGGGATTGGAGTGTGCAAACGCAATTTGGAGACACAGAGATTTTTGACACGTGGTTCTGATAGGTGGTGCTATCGTACATCCACGTTGATGGAGACTTCAACCCACGAAGGGTAACGGCTGCGCGAGTCCACGGAGGGATCCACCCACGAAGGGTCCACGAAGAAGCAACCTTGTCTATCCCACCATGGTTGTCGCCCACGAAGGACTTGCCTCACTAGCGGTAGATCTTCACGAAGTAGGCGATCTCCTTGCCCTTACAAACTCCTTGGTTCAACTCCACAAACTTGTCGGAGGCTCCCAAGTGACACCTAGCCAATCTAGGAGACACCACTCTCCTAGAAGTAACAAATGGTGTGTTGATGATGAACTCCTTGCTCTTGTGCTTCAAATGATAGTCTCCCCAACACTCAAATCTCTCTCACAGGATATGGATTTGGTGGAAAGAGGATTTGAGTGGAAAGTAACTTGGGGAAGGCTAGAGATCAAGATTCATATGGTAAGAATGGAATATCTTGGCCTCAACACAAGTGTAGGTGGTTCTCTCTCAGAAAAAGTAAGTTGGAAGTGTAGGTTTGTTCTGATGGCTCTCTCCATGAATGAAGAGGTGGTGGAGGGGTACATATAGCCTCCACACAAATTCTAACCATTACACACAACCTGCCAATCTCGGTGGGACCGAATTGATAAACTCGGTCGGACCGATTCAACAAAGTTAGTGACCGTTAGGGTTTTCAGTGGGACCGACTAGGTCAACTCGGTGGGACCAATGTGCTAGGGTTAGGGTAAATCCAAAACTCGGTTTGACTGATTACTCAAACTCGGTGGGACCTATTTGGGTAATAAGCGAAACAGAGAGTTGGCCAAGCAAACTCGATGGGGCCGATTGCATATCTCGGTGGGACCGAGAATATTGCAATGGGTAACAGAGAGTTTGCAAGCCCATCTCGGTGAGAGCGAGATCCCATCGGTGAGACTGAACTGATTAGGGTTTCTGGCAGTGGCTATGTCAACTGAACTCGGTGGCTCCGGATAGAAAGATTCGGTGGGGCCGAGTTTGACTTTTGGTTTAGGTCATATGTGGATGTGAGAAAGTGGTTGAGGGCTTTGGAGCATATCACTAAGCACTTTGAGCAAGCAAGCCATTAAGCAACATTATGTCTACTACACAACCTTCTTCTTGTAGACGTTGTTGGGCCTCCAAGTGTAGAGGTTTGTAGGACAGTAGCAAATTTCCCTCAAGTGGATGACCTAAGGTTTATCAATCCATAGGAGGCGTAGGATGAAGATGGTCTCTCTCAAGCAACCCTGCAACCAAATAACAAAGAGTCTCTTGTGTCCCCAACACACCCAATACAATGGTAAATTGTATAGGTGCACTAGTTCGGCGAAGAGATGGTGATACAAGCGGTATATGGATGGTAGATAAAGGTATTTGTAATCTGAAATTATAAAAACAGCAAGGTAACTAATGATAAAAGTGAGCGTAAACGGTATTGCAATGTGTTGAAACAAGGCCTAGGGTTCATACCTTCACTAGTGTAAGTCCTCTCAACAATAATAACATAATTGGATCACATAACTATCCCTCAACATGCAACAAAGAGTCACTCTAAAGTCACTAATAGCGGAGAACGAACGAAGAGATTATGGTAGGGTACAAAACCACCTCAAAGTTATTCTTTCCAATCAATCCGTTGGGCTATTCCTATAAGTGTCACACAGAGCCCTAGAGTTCGTACTAGAATAACACCTTAAGACACAAATCAACCAAAACCCTAATGTCACCTAGATACTCCAATGTCACCTCAAGTATCCGTGGGTATGATTATATGATATGCATCACACAATCTCAGATTCATCTATTCAACCAACACAAAGGACCTCAAAGAGTGCCCCAAAGTTCTACCGGAGAACCACGACGAAAACGTGTGCCAACCCCTATGCATAGGTTCATGGGCGGAACCCGCAAGTTGATCACCAAAACATACATCAAGTGAATCACATGGTATCCCATTGTCACCACAGATACGCACGGCAAGACATACATCAAGTGTTCTTAAATCTTTAAAGACTCAATCCGATAAGATTACTTCAAGGGGAAAACTCAATCCATTACAAGAGAGTAGAGGGGGAGGAGAAACATAAGATCCAACTATAATAGCAAAGCTCGCGATACATCAAGATCGTATCACCTCAAGAGCGTGAGAGAGAGAGAGATCAAACACATAGCTACTAGTACATACCCTCAGCCACGAGGGAGAACTACTCCCTCCTTGTCATGGAGAGCACCGGGATGATGAAGATGGCCACCGGAGAGGGATTGCCCCCTCCGGCAGGGTGCCGGAACAGGTCTAGATTGGTTTTCGGTGGCTACAGAGGCTTCTGGCGGCGGAACTCCCGATGTATTATCTGTTCTGGAAGTTTTACGATACGTAGGTATATATGGGTGAAAGGAGTACGTCGGTGGACCGAAGGGGGGGCCACGAGGCAGGGGGTGTTGGGGAACGTAGTAATTTCAAAAAAATTCCCACGCACACGCAAGATCATGGTGATGCATAGCAACGAGAGGGGAGAGTGTGATCTACGTACCCTCGTAGACCGACAGCGGAAGCGTTATGACAACGCGGTTGATGTAGTCGTATGTCTTCACGGCCCGACCGATCAAGCACCGAAACTATGGCACCTCCGAGTTTTAGCACACGTTCAGCTCGATGATGATCCCCGGACTCCGATCCAGCAAAGTGTCGGGGAAGAGTTCCGTCAGCATGGCGGCGTGGTGACGATCTTGATATTCTACCGTCGCAGGGCTTTGCCTAAGCAGCGCTACAATATTATAGAGGAGTATGGTGGAAGGGGGCACCGCACACGGCTAAGAAAACGATCGCGTGGATCAACTTGTGTGTCTAGGGGTGCCCCCTGCTCCCGTATACAAAGGAGAAAGGGGAGGAGGCCGGCCGGCCCTAGGGCACGCCAAGGAGGAGGAGTCCTCCTCCTAGTAGGAGTAGGACTCCCCTCTTTCCTACTCCTACTAGCAGGGGGAAAGGAAGGGGGAGAGGGAGAAGGAAAGGGGGGAGCTGCCCCCTCTCCTAGTCCAATTCAGACCAGAGGGGGAGGGGGCGCGCGGCCCACCCTGGCCGCCCCTCTCTCTCCACTAGGGCCCATAATGCCCATTACTTCTCCCGGGGGGGGGGGTTCCGGTAACCCTCCGGCACTCCGGTTTTCTCCAAAATCATCCGGAACACTTCCGGTGTCCGAATATAGCCGTCCAATATATCAATCTTTATGTCTCGACAATTTCGAGACTCCTCGTCATGTCCGTGATCACATCCGGGACTCCGAACTAACTTCGGTACATCAAAACTCATAATATAACTGTCATCGAAACCTTAAGCATGCGGACCCTACGGGTTCGAGAACAATGTAGACATGACCGAGACATGTCTCCGGTCAATAACCAATAGCGGAACCTGGATTCTCATATTGGCTCCCACATATTCTACTAAGATCTTTATCAGTCAGACTGCATAACAACATACGTTGTTCCCTTTGTCATCGGTATGTTACTTGCCCGAGATTCGATCGTCGGTATCTCAATACCTAGTTCAATCTCGTTACCGGCATGTCTCTTTACTCGTTTCGTAATACATCATCTCGCAACTAACTCATTAGTTGCAATGCTTGCAAGGCTTATGTGATGTGCATTACCGAGAGGGCCCGGAGATACCTCTCCGACAATCGGAGTGACAAATCCTAATCTCGAAATACGCCAACCAAACATTTACCTTTGGAGACACCTGTAGAGCTCCTTTATAATCACCCTATTATATTGTGACATTTGGTAGCACACAAAGTGTTCCTCCGGCAAACGGGAGTTGCATAATCTCATAGTCATAGGAACATGTATAAGTCATGAAGAAAGCAATAGCAACATACTAAACGATCGGGTGCTAAGCTAATGGAATGGGTCATGTCAATCACATCATTCTCCTAATAATGTGATCCCGTTAATCAAATGACAACACATGTCTATGGTTAGAAAACATAACCATCTTTGATTAACGAGCTAGTCAAGTAGAGGCATACTAGTGACGTTTAGTTTGTCTATGTATTCACAAAAGTATTATGTTTCCGGATGATACAATTCTAGCATGAATAATAAACATTTATCATGATATAAGGAAATAAAATAATAACATTATTATTGCCTCTAGGGCATATTTCCTTCAGTCTCCCACTTGCACTAGAGTCAATAATCTAGATTACACAGTAATGATTCTAACACCCATGGAGCTTTGGTGCTGATCATGTTTTGCTCGTGGAAGAGGCTTAGTCAACGGGTCTGCAACATTCAGATCCGTATGTATCTTGCAAATCTCTATGTATCCCACCTAGACTAGATCCCGGATGGAATTGAAGCGTCTCTTGATGTGCTTGGTTCTCTTGTGAAATCTGGATTCCTTTGCCAAGGCAATTGCACTAGTATTGTCACAAAATATTTTCATTGGACCCGATGCACTAGGTATGACACCTAGATTAGATATGAACTCCTTCATCCAGACTCCTTCATTTGCTGCTTCCGAAGCAGCTATGTACTCCGCTTCACATGTAGATCCCGCCACAACGCTCTGTTTAGAACTGCACCAACTGACAGCTCCACCGTTTAATGTAAACACGTATCCGGTTTGCGATTTAGAATCGTCCGGATCAGTGTCAAAGCCTGCATCAACGTAACCTTTTACGATGAGCTCTTTGTCACCTCCATATATGAGAAATATATCCTTAGTCCTTTTCAGGTATTTTAGGATGTTCTTGACTGCTGTCCAGTGATCCACTCCTGGATTACTTTAGTACCTCCCTGCTAGACTCTGGTACACAGCATTGCATACATGATAGAGCCTATGGCTGAAGCATAGGGAACATCTTTCATTTTCTGTCTATCTTCTGCATTGGTCGGGCATTGAGTCTTACTCAATTTCACACCTTGTAACATAGGCAAGAATCCTTTCTTTGCTTGATCCATTTTGAACTTCTTCAAAAAAAATCGTCAAGGTATGTGCTTTGTGAAAGTCCAATTAAGCGTCTTGATCTATCTCTATAGATCTTAATGCCCAATATGTAAGCAGCTTCACCGAGGTCTTTCATTGAAAAACTCTTATTCAAGTATCCCTTTATGCTATCCAGAAATTCTATATCATTTCCGATTAGTAATATGTCATCTACATATAATATTAGAAATGCTACAGAGCTCCCACTCACTTTCTTGTAAATACAGGCTTCTCCAAAAGTATGTACAAAACCAAATGCTTTGATCACACTATCAAAGTGTTTATTCCAACTCCGAGAGGCTTGCACCAGTCCATAAATGGATCGCTGGAGCTTGCACACTTTGTTAGCTCCCTTTGGATCGACAAAACCTTCCGGCTGCATCATATACAACTCTTCTTCTAGAAATCCATTCAAGAATGCAGTTTTGACATCCATCTGTCATATTTCATAATCATAAAATGTGGCAATTGCTAACATAATTCGGATAGACTTTAAGCATCGCTACGGGTGAGAAGGTCTCATCGTAGTCAATCCCTTGAACTTGTCGAAAACCTTTTGCGACAAGTCGAGCTTTGTAGACAGTAACATTACCATCAGCGTCAGTCTTCTTCTTGAAGATCCATTTATTCTCAATTGCTTGCCGATCTTTGGGAAAGTCAACCAAAGTCCACACTTTGTTCTCATACATGGATCCCATCTCAGATTTCATAGCTTCAAGCCATTTTGCGGAATCTGGGCTCACCATCGCTTCTCCATAGTTCATAGGTTCATCATGATCTAGCAACATGACCTCCAGAACAGGATTACCGTACCACTCTGGTGCGGATCTTACTCTGGTTGATCTACGAGGTTCAGTAGTATCTTGTTCTGAAGTTTCATGATCATCATTACTAGCTTCCTCACTAATTGGTGTAGGTGTTACAGAAACCGGTTTCTGTGATGTACTACTTTCCAATAAGGGAGCAGGTACAGTTACCTCATCAAGTTCTACTTTCCTCCCACTCACTTCTTTCGAGAGAAACTCCTTCTCTAGAAAGTTTCCGAATTTAGCAACAAAAGTCTTGCCTTCGGATCTGTGATAGAAGGTGTATCCAATAGTTTCCTTTGGATATCCTATGAAGACACATTTCTCCGATTTGGGTTCGAGCCTATCAGATTGAAGCTTTTTCACATAAGCATCGCAGCCCCAAACTTTTAGAAACGACAACTTTGGTTTCTTGCCAAACCACAGTTCATAAGGCGTCGTCTCAATGGATTTTGATGGTGCCCTATTTAACGTGAATGCGGCTGTCTCTAGAGCATAACCCCAAAACGATAGCGGTAAATCAGTAAGAGACATCATAGATTGCACCATATCAAGTAAAGTACGATTACGATGTTCGGACACACCATTATGCTGTGGTGTTCCGGGTGGCGTGAGTTGCGAAACTATTCCGCATTGTTTCAAATGTACACCAAACTCGTAACTCAAATATTCTCCTCCACGATCAGATCGTAGGAATTTTATTTTCTTGTTACGATGATTTTCAACTTCACTCTGAAATTCTTTGAACTTTTCAAATGTTTCAGACTTATGTTTCATTAAGTAGATATACCCATATCTGCTTAAGTCATCTGTGAAGGTGAGAAAATAACGATATCCGCCACGAGCCTCAACATTCATCGGACCACATACATCTGTATGTATGATTTCCAACAAATCTGTTGCTCTCTCCATAGTACCAGAGAACGGTGTTTTTGTCATCTTACCCATAAAGCACGGTTCGCAAGTACCAAGTGATTCATAATCAAGTGGTTCCAAAAGTCCATCAGCATGGAGTTTCTTCATTCTTCATGCGCTTTATACCGATATGACCTAAACGGCAGTGCCACAAATAAGTTGCACTATCATTATCAACTCTGCATCTTTTGGCTTCAACATTATGAATATGTGTGTCACTACTATCGAGATTTAATAAGAATAGACCATTCTTCATGGGTGCATGACCATGAAAGATATTACTCATATAAATAGAACAACCATTATTCTCTGATTTAAATGAATAACCATCTCGCATCAAACAGGATCCAGATATAATGTTCATGCTCAACGCTGGCACCAAATAACAATTATTTAGGTCTAATACTAATCCCGAAGGTAGATGTAGAGGTAGCGTGCCAACTGCGATCACATCGACTTTGGAACCATTTCCCACGCGCATCGTCACCTCGTCCTTAGCCAATCTTCTCTTAATCCGTAGTCCCTGTTTCGAGTTGCAAATGTTAGCAACAGAACCAGTATCAAATACCCAGGTGCTACTGTGAGCATTAGTAAGGTACACATCAATAACATGTATATCGCAGATACCTTTGTTCACCTTGCCATCCTTCTTATCCGCCAAATACTTGGGGCAGTTCCACTTCAAGTGACCAGTCTGCTTGCAGTAGAAGCACTCAGTTTCAGGCTTAGGTCTAGATTTGGGTTTCTTCTCTTGAGCAGCAACTTGCTTGCTGTTCTTTTTGAAGTTCCCCTTCTTCTTCCCTTTGCCCTTTTTCTTGAAACTAGTGGTCTTGTCGACCATCAACAATTGATGCTCCTTCTTGATTTCTACCTCCGCAGCTTTCAGCATTGCGAAGAGCTCGGGAATAGTCTTATTCATCCCTTGCATATTATAGTTCATCACGAAGCTCTTGTAGCTAGGTGGCAGTGATTGGAGAATTCTGTCAATGACGCAATCATCTGGAAGATTAACTCCCAATTGAATCAAGTGATTATTATACCCAGACATTTTGAGTATATGCTCACTGACAGAACTGTTCTCCTCCATCTTGCAGCTATAGAACTTATTGGAGACTTCATATCTCTCAATCCGGGCATTTGCTTGAAATATTAACTTCAACTCCTGGAACATCTCATATGCTCCATGACGTTCAAAACGTCGTTGAAGTCCCGATTCTAAGCCGTAAAGCATGGCACACTGAACTATCGAGTAGTCATCAGCTTTGCTCTGCCAGATGTTCATAACATCTGGTGTTGCTCCAACAGCAGTCCTGGCACCCAGCGGTGCTTCCAGGACATAATTCTTCTATGCAGCAATGAGGATAATCCTGAAGTTACGGACCCAGTCCGTGTAATTGCTACCATCATCTTTCAACTTTGCTTTCTCAAGGAACACATTAAAATTCAACGGAACAACAACACGGGCCATCTATCTACAATGAAACATAAACAAGCAAGATACTATCAGGTACTAAGTTCATGATAAATTTATGTTCAATTAATCATATTACTAAAGAACTCCCACTTAGATAGACATCCCTCTAATCCTCTAAGTGATTACGTGATCCAAATTAACTAAACCTTGTCCGATCATCACGTGAGATGGAGTAGTTTCATTGGTGAACATCACTATGTTGATCATATCTACTATATGATTCACGCTCGACCTTTCGATCTCCGTGTTCCGAGGCCATATCTGTATATGCTTGGCTCGTCAAGTATAACCTGAGTATTCCGCGTGTGCAACTGTTTTGCACCCGTTGTATTTGAATGTAGAGCCTATCACACCCGATCATCACGTGGTGTCTCAGCATGAAGAACTTTCGCAACGGTGCATACTCAGGGAAAACATTTCTTGATAATTAGTGAGAGATCATCTTAAAATGCTACCGTCAAACAAAGCAAGATAAGATGCATAAAATATAAACATCACATGCAATCAATATAAGTGATATGATATGGCCATCATCATCTTGTGCTTGTGATCTCCATCTTTGAAGCACCGTCATGATCACCATTGTCACCGGCGTGACACCTTGATCATCATCGTAGCATCGTTCTCATCTCGCCAATCTTATGCTTCCACGACTATCGCTACCGCTTAGTGATAAAGTAAAGCATTATAGCGCAATTGCATTGCATACAATAAAGCGACAACCATATGGCCCCTGCCAGTTGCCGATAACTCGGTTACAAAACATGATCATCTCATACAATAAAATTTAGCATCATGTCTTGACCATATCACATCACAACATGCCCTGCAAAAACAAGTTAGACGTCTTCTACTTTGTTGTTGCAAGTTTTACGTGGCTTCTGCGGGCTTAAGCAAGAACAAATCTTACCTACGCATCGAAACCACAACGATAGTTTGTCAAGTTGGTGCAGTTTTAACCTTCGCAAGGACCGGACGTAGCCACACTTGGTTCAACTAAAGTTGGAGAAACTGACACCCGGCAGCCACCTGTGTGCAAAGCACGTCGGTAGAACCAGTCTCGCGTAAGCGTACGCATAATGTCGGTCCGGGCCGCTTCATCCAACAATACCGCCGAACCAAAGTATGACATGTTGGTAAGCAGTATGACTTATATCGCCCACAACTCACTTGTGTTCTACTCGTGCATATAACATCAACACATAAAACCTAGGCTCTGATACCACTATTGGGGAACGTAGTAATTTCAAAAAATTTCCTACGCACACGCAAGATCATGGTGATGCATAGCAACGAGAGGGGAGAGTGTGATCTACGTACCCTTGTAGACCGACAGCGGAAGCGTTATGACAACGCGGTTGATGTAGTCGTACGTCTTCACGGCCCGACCGATCAAGCACCGAAACTACGGCACCTCCGAGTTTTAGCACACGTTCAGCTCGATGACGATCCCCGGACTCCGATCCAGCAAAGTGTCGGGGAAGAGTTTCATCAGCACGACGGCGTGGTGACGATCTTGATATTCTACCATCGCAGGGCTTCGCCTAAGCACCGCTACAATATTATCGAGGAGTATGGTGGAAGGGGGCACCACACACGGCTAAGAAAACGATCACGTGGATCAACTTGTGTGTCTAGGGGTGCCCCCTGCCCCCGTATATAAAGGATCAAGGGGAGGAGGCCGGCCGGCCCTAGGGCGCGCCAAGGAGGAGGAGTCCTCCTCCTAGTAGGAGTAGGACTCCCCACTTTCCTACTCCTACTAGGAGGGGGAAAGGAAGGGGGAGAGGGAGAAGGAAAGGGGGGCGCCGCCCCCCCTCTCCTAGTCCAATTCGGACCAGAGGGGGAGGGGGCGCGCGGCCCACCCTGGCCGCCCCTCTCTCTCTCCACTAGGGCCCATAAGGCCCATTACTTCTCCCGGGAGGGGGGGGGTTCTGGTAGCCCTCCGGCACTCCGGTTTTCTCCGAAATCATCCGGAACACTTCCGGTGTCCGAATATAGCCGTCCAATATATCAGTCTTTATGTCTCGATCATTTCGAGACTCCTCGTCATGTCCGTGATCACATCCGGGACTCCGAACTAACTTCGGTACATCAAAACTCATAATATAACTGTCATCAAAACCTTAAGCGTGCGGACCCTACGGGCTCGAGAACAATGTAGACATGACCGAGACATGTCTCCGGTCAATAACCAATATCAGAACCTGGATGCTCATATTGGCTCCCACATATTTTACGAAGATCTTTATCGGTCAGACCGCATAACAACATACGTTGTTCCCTTTGTCATCGGTATGTTACTTGCCCGAGATTCGATCGTCGGTATCTCAATACCTAGCTCAATCTCGTTACCGGCAAGTCTCTTTACTCGTTTCGTAATACTTCATCTCGCAACTAACTCATTAGTTGCAATGCTTGCAAGGCTTATGTGATGTGCATTACCGAGAGGGCCTAGAGATACCTCACCGACAATCGGAGTGACAAATCCTAATCTCGAAATACGCCAACCCAACATTTACCTTTGGAGACACCTGTAGAGCTCCTTTATAATCATCCAATTACGTTGTGACATTTGGTAGCACACAAAGTGTTCCTCCGGCAAACGGGAGTTGCATAATCTCATAGTCATAGGAACATGTATAAGTCATGAAGAAAGCAATAGCAACATACTAAACGATCGGGTGCTAAGCTAATGGAATGGTTCATGTCAATCACATCATTCTCCTAATAATGTGATCCCGTTAATCAAATGACAACACATGTCTATGGTTAGGAAACATAACCATCTTTGATTAACGAGCTAGTCAAGTAGAGTCATACTAGTGACGTTTAGTTTGTCTATGTATTCACACAAGTATTATATTTCCGGATAATACAATTCTAGCATGAATAATAAACATTTATCATGATATAAGGAAATAAAATAATAACGTTATTATTGCCTCTAGGGCATATTTCCTTCAGGGGGGCACGCCCCAGGGGGTGGGCGCGCCCCCTACCCTGGTGAGCACCTCCATCTTCTGACGTAGGGTCCAAGTCTATCCGGTAGGTTTCCTTCCAAAAATAACTTCTCCAGTTGATTTCGTTCCGTTTCGACTCCGTTTGATATTCCTTTTCTTCAAAACACTGAAATAGGCATAAAACATCAAATCTGGGCTGGGCCTCTGGTTAATAGGTTAGTCCCAAAAGTAATATAAAAGTGGATAATAAAGCCCAATATTGCATCCCCAAGCTTAATTCCTGCTCGTCCTCGAGTAGGTAAATGATAAAAAAGATAATTTTTGATGTGGAATGCTAGTTGGCATAATTTCAATGTAATTCTTCCTACTTGTGATATGAATATTCAGATCCGAAAGATTCAAGACAAAAGTTCATTTTGACATAAAAATAATAATACTTCAAGCATACTAACTAAGCAATTATGTCTTCTCAAAATAACATGGCCAAAGAAAGTTCATCCCTACAAAATCATATAGTTTAGTCATGCTCCATTTTCGTCACACAAGAATGCTCTCATCATGCACAACTCCGATGACAAGCCAAGCAATTGTTTCATACTTTAGTAATCTCAAACTCATAAACTTTCACGCAATACATGAGCGCGAGCCATGGATATAGCACTATGTGTGGAATAGAATATAATGAGGGGGGTTATGTGGAGAAGACAAAAAGGAGAAAGTCTCACATCAACGAGGCTAATCAATGGGCTATGGAGATGCCCACCGATTGATGTTAATGCAAGGAGTAGGGATTGCCATGCAACGGATGCACTAGAGCTATAAATGTATGAAAGCTCAACAAAAGAAACTAGTGGGTGTGCATCCAACTTGCTTGCTCATGAAGACCTAGGGCACTTGAGGAGGCCCATTGTTGGAATATACAAGCCAAGTTCTATAATGAAAATTCCCACTAGTATATGAAAGTGAAAACTCAAGAGACTCTCTATATGAAGAACATGGTGCTACTTTGAAGCACAAGTGTGGAAAAAGGATAGTAGCATTGCCCCTTTTTTTTTCTTTTTTTATATTTTTTTGGGCCTTCTTTTTTTTCTTTGGCCTTTCTCTTTTTTTCTTGGGACAATGCTCTATTGAATGATGATCATCACACTTCTATTTATTTACAACCCAATGATTACAACTCGATACTAGAACAAAGTATGACTCTATATGGATGCCTCCGGTGGTGTACCGAGATATGCAATGAATCAAGAGTGACAAGTATGAAAAAAATTATGAACGGTGGCTTTGCCACAAATACTATGTCAACTTCATGATCATTCTAGCAATATGACAATGATGAATGTGTCATGATAAACTGGATGGTGGAAAGTTGCATGGCAATATATCTCGGAATGGCTATGGAAATGCCATAATAGGTAGGTATGGTGGCTGTTTTGAGGAAGATATAAGGAGGTTTTTGTGTGAAAGAGCGTATCATATCACGGGGTTTGGATGCACCGGTGAAGTTTGCACCAACTCTCAATGTGAGAAAGGGCAATGCACGGTACCGAAGAGGCTAGCAATGATGGAAGGGTGAGAGTGCGTATAATCCATGGACTCAAAATTAGTCATAAAGAACTCATATACTTATTGCAAAAATCTACAAGCCATAAAAAACCAAAGTACTACGCGCATGCTCCTACGGGGATAGATTGGTAGGAAAAGACCATCGCTCGTTCCCGACCGTCACTCATAAGGAGGACAATCAAATAACACCTCATGTTTCAAATTTGTTACATAACGTTTACCATACATGCATGCTACGGGACTTGGAAACTTCAACACAATAATTTCTCAAATTCACAACTACTCAACTAGCATGACTTTGATATTATTACCTCCATATCTCAAAACAATCATCAAGCATCAAACTTCTCTTAGTATTCAATACACTCATAAGAAAGTTTTATTATATCCATTTTGGATGCCTAGCATATTAGGATTTAAAGAAAATTTACCATGCTATTTAAGACTCTCAAAATAATCTAAGTGAAGCATGAGAGTTCATCTATTTTTTCAAAATAAAACTACCACCATGCTCTAAAAGATATAAGTGAAGCACTAGAGCAAATGACAAACTACTTCGAAGGATATAAGTGAAGATCAATGAGTAGTTGAATAATTATGCAACTATGTGAAGACTCTCTAACATCTAATAATTTCAGATCTTGGTATTTTATTCAAACAGCAAGCAAAGCAAAAGAAAATGTCATTCTAAGAATAGCAAACATCATGTGAAGAAGCAAAAACTTAGAATCAACCGATACTAACCGATAGTTGTTGAAGAAGAGAGGTGGGATGCCAACCGGGGCATCCCCAAGCTTAGACACTTGAGACTTCTTGAAATATTATCTTGGGTGCCTTGGGAATCCCCAAGCTTGAGCTTTTGTGTCTCCTTAATTCCTCTCATATCACGGTCTCCCTAAATCTCAAAAGCTTCATCCACACAAAACTCAACAAGGACTCGTGAGATAAGTTAGTACAAACCATTGCGAAAACCTTATCATACTCTACTGTAGCAAACCACTAAAATTATTATTCAACATTGCATACTAAATGCCTCTGCATATTTAATAGTCCTATCCTCAAATAGAATCATTAAAGAAGCAAACATATGCAAACAATGCAAACATAACAGCAATCTGCCTAAACAGGATAGTATGTAAAGAATGCTGCAACATCCATACTTCCCTAGCTCCAAAAATTATTAAATAAAATTCCCAATGTAGTAAATTTAGCAGAGCTTAATATGCAAAAGGTTTCAACATTTTATCACATTCTGACTTTTCTAGGGAATTATTGCAACAGCGGTAAACTTTCTATTTTCAAACAGCAACATGTATACTTGTAACATAGGCATAGTAAAGGCTATCAATGCCACTTTTATTGAAATAAAAGATGCAAAACATTGTTCTAAATAACATAAAGCAAGTCCTAACAAAATAAATTGACTCTCCAAGCAAAACACATATCATGTGGTAAATAAAAATATAGCTCCAAGTAAAGTTACCGATGAACGAAGACGAAAGAGGGGATGCCTTCCGGGGCATCCCCAAGCTTAGGCTCTTGGCTATCCTTGAATATTACCTTGGGGTTCCTCGAGAATCCCCAAGCTTAGGCTCTTGCCACTCCTTATTCCATAGTCCATCGAATCCTTACCCAAAACTTGAAAACTTCACAACACAAAACTTAACAGAAAACTCGTAAGCTCCGTTAGTATAAGAAAATAAATCACCACTTCAAGGTACTGTGATAAACTCATTCTTTATTTATATTGGTGTTAAACCTACTGTATTCCAACTTCTCTGTGGTTTATAAACTTTTTTACTAGCCATAGATTCATCAAAATAAGTAAACAACACATGAAAAACAGAATGTGTCAAAAACAGAACAGTCTGTAGTAATCTGGATCAAACATATACTTCTGGAACTCATAAAATTCTAAAATAAATTGCTGGACCTGAGGAATATATCTATTAATCATGTTCAAAAATAATTAACTAAATAGCACTTTCCAAATAAAAATGGCAGCAATTCTCGTGGCGCTAAAGTTTCTGTTTTTTACAGCATGATCAACAAGACTTCTCCCAAGTCTTCCCAAAGGTTCTACTTGGCACAAACACTAATTAAAAGCATAAAACCACATATAAACAGAGGCTAGATGAATTATTTATTTCTAAACAGGAAAAAAAAGCAAGGAACAAAAATAAAATTGGGTTGCCTCCCAACAAGCGTTGTCGTTTAACGCCCCTAGCTAGGCATGATGATTTCAACGATGCTCACATAAAAGATAAGAATTGAAACATAAAGAGAGCATCATGAAGAATATGACTAACACATTTAAGTCTAACATGCTTCCTATGCATAGGGATTTTGTGAGCAAAAAACTTGTGGGAACAAGAATCAACTTGCGTAGCAAGGTAAAACAAGCATAACTTCAAAATTTTAAGCACATAGAGAGGAAACTTGATATTATTGCAATTCCTACAAGCATATATTCCTCCCTCATAATAATTTTCAGTAGCATAATGAATGAATTCAACAATATAACAAGCACCTAAAGCATTATTTTCATGATCTACAAGCATATAAATTTTATTACTCTCCACATAGGCAAAAATCTTCTCAATCAGAATAGTGGGAGTATTATAAGAGACTCGAATACTATAAATTGTTTCCACATTAAAAGAGTAATGTTCAGAGAATGGTTAATCATAATCATGACAAGTTTTATAAATATAATCACTACTTTTTATAGCATAAGTATCATCACAATAATCATCATAAGTAGGAGGCATGCTGTCATCATTATAAACCTGCATATCAAAACTTGGGAGACTAAAAATATTATCTTCCTTAATCATTGCTTCCCCAAGCTTGGGACAAACATTAATTGCAGCAAATATATTCTCAAAAACACCATCTTCATCAAACATAGCATCCCCAATCTTGGGCCTTTTCATATCATAAGCATAATCGCTCTCATCATTAATAGTATGGATAGCACCAATAGTATAACAATTATCATATTCTTCCAAGCAAGTGCCAAAAAGATTTTCAAGATTATAAGAAGTATCATTATCTTCCACAATTATATTTTCATGAGGCACAATAGTAATAGGAGAAACATTATTTGGGAGAGATATCTTTTTACCTCTCTTCCTTTTTCTTTTCTTCTTCTTCACCACATCATGCGTGGGTTCGATCCTCTTTTTGGAGCTCCTTATTAATGAGATTGGTTGAATAGAGGGCTCCTCTTCGTTACCTGATTCATCATAAGAAATAATAGGAGAATATTGGGAAGTCTCTTCCCTTTCGTTAGCATTCTCTTCATCTTCTATTTGTTTTCTTTTCTTTATGTAATTGGCAATATAAGTATTTTCAATGCAATTCACCGCGAAATACATATAAATTTCCTCTAGATCAAAATGAAGAACTTTATCAAGGGAAATTTTGGAATATCCTTAGTTCTACGTTTAATTTCTTCATAACCCAAGTGCAAACTAAGTTCATTATGATGTGCAAGGGAAATCAAGTCATCACAATTTTTGGACATGATACGCTCATGAAACAATTTGCATTGGGTACTAAAATGATCACGTTCATTGCAAACTTCACAAGTAGGGCTAAGAAAAGATAAATTTTCAGCACATTCATCTAGCTCTTCTTGCAACAATTTGGTTTCTAAGTACTTATGCCTCTTGCAATATCTATCTTCCCTATTTGGTGTGTACTTGCAAACCCAGTCTACTCCACAAAAATTGACATGTTTATAGAAGGGATTTTCATCATAACTAGTGCAATCATCATTAGCATCATGGATATTCAAAGAATTCGTACTAACAACATTGCAATCATGCTCATCATTCAAATATTTAGTGCCAAACATTTTAGAGATCTCTTCTTCTAGCACTTGAGCACAATTATCCTTCCCATCATACTCACGAAAGATATTAAAAAGATGAAGCGTATGAGACAAACTCAATTCCATTTATTTGTAGTTTTATTTTATAAACTAAACTAGTGATAAAACAAGAAACTAAAAGACTCGATTGCAAGATCTAAAGATATACCTTCAACCGCTAACCTCCCTGGCAACGGCTCCAGAAAAGAGCTTGATGTCTACTACACAACCTTCTTCTTGTAGACGTTGTTGGGCCTCCAAGTGTAGAGGTTTGTAGGACAGTAGCAAATTTCCCTCAAGTGGATGACCTAAGGTTTATCAATCTGTAGGAGGCGTAGGATGAAGATGGTCTCTCTCAAGCAACCCTGCAACCAAATAACAAAGAGTCTCTTGTGTCCCCAACACACCCAATACAATGGTAAATTGTATAGGTGCACTAGTTCGGCGAAGAGATGGTGATACAAGAGGTATATGGATGGTAGATAAAGGTATTTGTAATCTGAAATTATAAAAACAGCAAGGTAACTAATGATAAAAGTGAGCGTAAACGGTATTGCAATGTGTTGAAACAAGGCCTAGGGTTCATACCTTCACTAGTGTAAGTCCTCTCAACAATAATAACATAATTGGATCACATAACTATCCCTCAACATGCAACAAAGAGTCACTCTAAAGTCACTAATAGCGGAGAACGAACGAAGAGATTATGGTAGGGTACAAAACCACCTCAAAGTTATTCTTTCCAATCAATCCGTTGGGCTATTCCTATAAGTGTCACACAAAGCCCTAGAGTTCGTACTAGAATAACACCTTAAGACACAAATCAACCAAAACCCTAATGTCACCTAGATACTCCAATGTCACCTCAAGTATCCGTGGGTATGATTATATGATATGCATCACACAATCTCAGATTCATCTATTCAACCAACACAAAGGACCTCAAAGAGTGCCCCAAAGTTCTACCGGAGAACCACGACGAAAACGTGTGCCAACCCCTATGCATAGGTTCATGGGCGGAACCCGCAAGTTGATCACCAAAACATACATCAAGTGAATCACATGGTATCCCATTGTCACCACAGATACGCACGGCAAGACATACATCAAGTGTTCTTAAATCTTTAAAGACTCAATCCGATAAGATTACTTCAAGGGGAAAACTCAATCCATTACAAGAGAGTAGAGGGGGAGGAGAAACATAAGATCCAACTATAATAGCAAAGCTCGCGATACATCAAGATCGTATCACCTCAAGAGCGTGAGAGAGAGAGAGAGATCAAACACATAGCTACTAGTACATACCCTCAGCCACGAGGGAGAACTACTCCCTCCTTGTCATGGAGAGCACCGGGATGATGAAGATGGCCACCGGAGAGGGATTGCCCCCTCCGGTAGGGTGCCGGAACGGGTCTAGATTGGTTTTCGGTGGCTACGGAGGCTTCTGGCGGCGGAACTCCCGATCTATTATATGTTCTGGAAGTTTTACGATACGTAGGTATATATGGGTGAAAGGAGTATGTCGGTGGACCGAAGGGGGGGCCATGAGGCAGGGGGCGCACCCCAGGGGGGTGGGCGCGCCCCCTACCCTCGTGAGCACCTCCTTCATCTTCTGACGTAGGGTCCAAGTCCGGTAGGTTTCCTTCCAAAAATAACTTCTCCAGTTGATTTCGTTCCGTTTCGACTCCGTTTGATATTTCTTTTCTTCGAAACACTGAAATAGGCATAAAACAACAAATCTGGGTTGGGCCTCCGGTTAATAGGTTAGTCCCAAAAGTAATATAAAAGTGGATAATAAAGCATAATATTGCCCAAAACAGTAGATAATATAGCATGAAGCAATCAAAAATTATAGATACGTTGGAGACGTATCACAACACCTCATCCCTTCTTAATAATATTGGCTTTTCCTATAGACTCAATGTGATCTTGGATCACTAAAGTATAAAATGTAGAGCCTTGAGCTTGGAGCTTGAGCCAATCCTTTGTCCTTAGCATTTTGAAGGGGTTCCACATCCTCTAGTCCATGCCACTTCATTGTTGAACTTATATGAAACATACTAGGTAAAAGTGTTAGTCCAACAAGAGATATGTTGACATTAATTACCAAAACCACCTAGGGAGCACTTGTGCTTTCATTTACACCATAGTGATTGTGCTCCGAACACCACCAACCGTCTAGGGCGCCCAAGCACCCAAGAGGAACAAGCTCAAGGGTACCAAGCACCCAAGAGTAATAAGCTTCTCAACTTGTAACTTCCACGTATCACCGTGGAGAACTCAAACCGATGCACCAAATGCAATGGCAAGGGCACATAGAGTGGCCAAGTCCTTCTCTCTCAAATCCCACCGAAGTAACTAATGCTAGGGAGGAAAATGAGAGGAAGAACAAGAAAGATAACACAAAGATCTAGATCCAAGGGGTTCCCCTCACATAGAGGAGAAAGTGATTGGTGGAAATGTGGATCTAGATCTCCTCTCTCTTTTCCCTCAAAAACTAGAAAGAATCCATGGAGGGATTGAGAGTTAGCAAGCTCGAAGAAGGTCAACAATGGGGGAAGAACACGAGCTCAAAAGATAAGGTTCAATGGGGAAGAAGACCCCCTTTTATAGGAGGGGGAAAAACCAACCGTTATGTGCTCAGCCCACACACGAGCGGTACTACCGCTCAGGCGGAAGAAGTAGGGAAAGGGAGCAACAAAACATGAACCTTGGGGCGGTAGTACCGCTTATAAGCGGTACTACCGCTCACCCCAGCGGCACTACCGCTGGAGGAGCAGAACATGGGACCAAAAGAGGCAGGACAGAGCAGAGTACGGCGGTAGTAATGCAGTAGCGGTACTACTGCCCGACCGAAGCGGTACTACCGCTTAGGCGGAACTACCGTGCCTTACTGCCGTGCAACTACTGCTAAACCCGACACGAAAAGTGCAGGACTCAAAATTGAGGTGGAAGTAGAGCAACACTGTAGCGGTACTACGGCTGAGCTCCAAGCGGTACTACCGCTTGGGCTCGCGGTACTACCGCTGGGACCAGACAAAAGCCACTTCCAAGAAAACAAGAACTTCCATAACTTCTGCATATGAGCTCCGAATTGAGCAAACGCAAGCTTGTTGGAAACAAGACGACGAGTAGCATCAAAACAGATGTCCTTGTGAAAGGACTTAGTCGTGGAGCCATCGCAATGGGTTAGCTTAAAGGGGTTAAACCGAACAACGGGACACGGGGAGTTTATACTAGTTCGGCCCCTTCGATGAAGGTAAAAGCCTACATCTAGTTGTGATTGGTATTGCTAGGGTTTCGAAGGCCAGGGAGCGAATCCGCTTTGTCTGACTCTCGAGTTGTTGTCTGTCGTCCCTAAACCGCTGCCGGGTCATCCCTTTATATACATAGGTTGACGCCCGCCGGTTTACAGAGTCCCGAAGTCGGCTCATAAACATGTCCGGTTCGGTCTCTACACTCCCTATCTTACAATGCAAGTTACATAATTAGGTCGGTTTACATCTACATGCCTTAACTCGCCTCTGGGCCTTGGGCCTTCATAAAGCGCCACCATTCTTATATCTTCATGGGCTTCTAATCTTCGTAAAGCTAACCTGGCTACTCCTGGCCGGTTTACGTCCAGTAGTAATATCCCCAACATTAGGCCCCAGATTGGTTTGAACTTGTTCATGTCAATCTTCAATACTTAGAAAAATTCCTCCCTTGCATCTTCATCTTGATCTTGTAAACCGTCGTGACATCATACTCCAGAATCATGATAAACCGCCCTGACGTCATCTATCCGTTGAAGCTGAGGATTACCTTCATTAATGCATATCCAGTCATCAAAGCGACACCATTATTAACTATCCGTTTTTGAGCCCCTCGATTCCCGCACTTGTCGCCTTATCGCTTCGCCTTATAAATAGGGCCACGGGTCCTTATCATTTTTTCCCTTCGTATCGTTCGCTTCTTCTTCCTCCTCGCGACACTTCCGCACCTGAGTGCCGCCGCCATCATCAAGCCTCGCCTCTGCTTCGACAAAGGCCGCTGCATGAACCTGACTGTTACCAGAGAGCTGGGGCGTTCCTCCGTTGCTTCAACAGTCATTGTAAGTCCTTTTCTTTCCCCCCTTGTAGATATGTCTAGGGTTTCCTTATTCTTCGCAGTTCATTGAAGTTCATCGGAGTTCCGGTGCTGCTCTTTCCTGCTCCTCCTTAACCTATGGATAGAAAATCTCAATGTTGATATATTCCGCGTAATGGTTTATTTTCCGCTACCACCACAAACTTTTTGCACGCGAAAAACTGATCTGAACTTTTACAACCTGCTTTGGGTCCTACCCTTTTTAGGTCAAAATATTTTTTTCCTTTCTGTCTTCGGTAGATCCAAAATTCCCATGTGATCCTGTGAAACTTGTTTTTCCTTACTTAGCCCTTTTCGCCTTAGATCTGTATCCTCTGTACCATGTAGGCGGTTTACCTTTGTAAAAACAATCTATCTCATACCATTAGTCCCCTAATAAACCGGCAACCCTTCTGCACGTTGATGGTAATAGTCCGGTTTAACAACACATGTATGCCCTTTATATGACCTTGTCATTCACTTTTATATCAGTCTCTGGTTTACGCAAATTCACATACCGATGTATGTTTATTCCATTGCATCTTTGCTCCTCCATGAATGACTCGTAAACTGGCATTTCCTTTTCAGCTTTTCATTTCACAATGGCCAAACAGTTTGCCGCTTGCAACTGGGCGCGCTCCCGGATCACCAAAGATCAATTGAACGAAATGGTTAGTATCGGCACCTTGCCAAAGAAGACGGAGATCCGGTGGCGAGTTCCGGGAATAGAGAATCCTCCTACCCCGAGGCAGGGTGAGGTTGTGATATTTGTCGACCACATTGGCCGTGGCTTCAAACCGCCAGGGTCAAAGTTTTTCCGGGATGTTCTTGCCAGTTTCCAACTCCATCCTCAAGATATTAGACCCAACTCGGTGTCCAATATATGCAATTTCCAAGTTTTCTGTGAAGCGTACCTGCAAGAAGAGCCCACTGCTAAGCTGTTCCGGGACTTTTTCCATCTGAACCGGCGTACAGAGTTTGTAAATGGCCCCAACACTAAGCTTGGTGGTGTCTCAATTCAAAAGCGGAAGGAAGTTGAATTCCCTCATGCCAAACTGCACAGCCACCCTAAGGAATGGAACTAGACTTGGTTTTACTGCAGAGATACTTCTCCTGAAGATGAGAATCCCCTTCCAGGCTATCGCGGTCACCGACTTTCCAACACCCATCCAATGCCGCAACGCTTAAGTTCTGCCGGACGGGCCAAATATGCCCCTCAACTCGCCAAGCTCCGGGCTTTTATGGCCAACAGTTTAACATGCGTTGATTTCGTGCGCTGTTGGATATCTTGGAGCATCTTTCCGCTAAGCCGCCGCCCCAGTTTAATGTGTGAATACACCGGTGAAGTTGAAGACCCTCAACGCCATATCAACATTCAGGTGACCAATGAAGAGGTCACTGAAAGCGTAAAGAAAATTTTGAATGAATCGGAATCAGTCTAGGGTGATGATCCCTTCTGGAAACGGAAATCCGTAGATAAAGCGGTAAAGCCAACCGGGGATAAAGCGGTCAAACCATCTTGTCCCAAAATCAAAGCCGTCAAGCGGACCTCAAAGCGGAAAATGGCTGACCGGATCAACATGGAACTTGATGAAGATGCTGAGGATCCGGAAGTTGAGGTAGAACTTGACTCACTTGGCTCCCTTTTCATGCACCTCATTAACAATGATCTTTATCAAGAGGACGTAGAAGGCAGCCAAGCTGATGATGTAGATGTAATTACCCTTTCCTCCGGTTCAGACTATATGCCAACACAAAAAACCCGTCAAGCAGTCCGGAAAGTAAGCTTTTCTCATCCTCTTGCTTACTTGGACCCAACATTTATTTTGAAGACACATCAGCATGAAGCTCGCCGGACAACCCAGCACAGTGGCCAACAGGTCACTTCGGCCGGTTTACCTGATACCCCAGTTCAGAAGCGCCGGTCTGAGGTCTCTTCCACTTCTGACCATTCTTATCCCAAGGCAGGTTATTTCAGACAACCTCTTAATCCATCCGATTCAAATTATCAGGTGACACCTCCCTCATCCTCTGGCGAGTCGACAGCAACCCAACTCCCTCCTCTAAAAACTGTGGCTGGGTAAACTTTCAAACTCCTTCTTCCAATGCGTTACAAATCTTGAATAAGATGCTAACCCTCTTTTAATTTATTTGCAGAGCCAAAGCCAGACCCAGCAAGAAAGCTCGGGTCAACAATCCGTCAGAAGACCAGGCAGTTTTTGAAGAAGAGCAGAGAGGTGAACCGGACCAAACTCGTGAACCGGAGGGTCCTCATCCTGAAGCCGCCTCTGTTGAACCGCCCCTTCAAGATCGGAATACTGATGAACCACCAGAAGCTGACCCTGCTGTGCCTGACACTGAACCGGCAACTCCAAACCGGGCTAGTCCAATGAGAGATACTGAAACTCCGTCATCACCCGCAAAAACCACTGAAGGCCAAGGAGATGATGTTATCGTTACCGGCATGGGCCACAGCTCTCCTGGCCATCCCATAATCTTGGCCCAGCATAGTGCCAAAGAAGAGTGTGCTTCTAGGGAAAAGGGTAAATGGAGTACTGACTTATCAAGTTATGCCCATCTCAACGCTGAAGAGCTTCACTCCGGTTTCTTAAACCGTCTGCACTCAAACCGTGACTACGAAGCCGGTTTGGTGAATTTGATGAAGGAACACTATGAGGTATTTTCATCTCCCTTTACTTCTTGATTCCAAAGTTGAAATGCCAGCCCAAGTTGCCCCCAAGGGCCGTTTTATGATGTTAATCATGAACCGGGTCTTTGTAATACTTTAAGTCTCTCCCATTGACCCTCAAAATGTTAGGTCCTTAGTAAAAACCAAGGCCGATACTTTACCAATGTAATGATATAGCTTTCCTCAGCGTAGCCCCCAAAGGCCGGTTTAGCTTTGCAAGGTAATCCGGGTTTTAATCCATGCGTTCGTTTTGAACAGATGTACATTAGCCCCCAAGTGTCAATGATAATGCTTGCATTGTTCTGGAGACTTTATAAAAAATGTAGTGAATCAGAGCAAATAGGCATTAGCCCCCAAGTACGAAGTGCATAACTTGTTATACGCTTTGTACTTTAGAAAATATATATCCTGTTGTTTGACATTTCTTCATTGTTGTAGGCCGAACTAAGCAATAGAGATGCCCGGACTGCTGATTTGCAAGAGAATGTGAAGTCCCAACAAGCAGAAGCTGTGAAAGCTAAAGAGGAGCTGACCAAAGCCCTGGCAGCGATGGAAAAGCTGAAAGAGTCTTTTAACAAAGATCATGCTGACTGGGAAACCGAGAAAACCGGTTTAACCAAAAGAGCTGAGGATGCCGAAGCATCCCTAAAACCGGTTGTAGATGAACTAGCTGGTTTGAAATGGCAAATCAACGCCATGACTTCCGCTGTCTTTGGTAAGTATCTCCTTGTGCAGTTTGTCCAATTCATGGAACCTTATCATTGATCAGAACACTCATTTTAAACCGTAACAGGTACTCGTATTGCTCATCTTGGCACAGATATGCGAATGAAGCTTAAAGCGGCGTATACTTTGATTGAACAGTTGTACTCTGGGTCCCAGTGGGCTATTTGCACTGCGGCTTACAATAAACCGGCACCATCACTGATAAAGGAAACTCTTGAGAAGCTGGCCATGTTACCAGCCCAGATTACCGAACTGAAGAAGGCAGGTGCAAGAGCAGGCGCATTAACCGCACTAATCCGAGCCAAGGCATGGATTCCAGACCTTGAAGCGGAGGACATCATTAAAGGATACCCAGGTGTAAAGGAGGACGGTTCAAACTTCGACAATGATGACCTCCGAAGGCTGACCAAATAAATGTGGCTAATAGCTAGCAAATTGGCAGAGGACACAGACTTGTCTCATTTCTAGCCGGCTTATGACGCTGAAGGGAAGAGACAGCCTGCCGAAATCCATGAAGTCAAAGAACTTGTGCCTCCAATCTGTAAGCATACCTTTGCTCCTGATATTAACCCCTCGAGCCTTATCCATGAAGAGGCCGTGTTTCAAGCTTTAACTGGAGTCGATTGGTCGACGGTTGATTTCCAGCGTCTGGGGAGGGATGAAGAAGAATTCATCGCACCAAATGATCTTCAACCTTCAAACCATCCAGACGAAGCATCTTAAACCGGCAGCCGGTTTACCAGATATTGTATGCCAGTGCTAAAAAACAATTATGCACTTGTAGCCGCTTTGAAGCTTCTTGTAATAGGATAGTAAAACTCCTTTATCTGTCATGCCATCGAGCATGTTTTGTGATACTTCGTGAAAATTTGTTCCACTTTTTGGGATCTATTTATGCATTGCCCATGATGAGATGTGTTCCTGGATACAAGAACTTAAAAGTATCCTAGCGGTTTACCACTGGACGGGTTATGATGCTCAAAAAATATACAATACTTAGATGAATGATCAAAGTTTATGTATAAAAAGTAATATGTGCAACATACCTCGTTGGTTGACCAACTGCTTGTATGGTAAAGGTGTCAACACCAATCCGGAGTGTTGATAACTCCGTCCTTATTTTGCTGGATTATGATAATAAACCGTACCGGGATATAATAATCACCGGGTTTTCTTTATAGCACTGGCGATTTAGTCAAACCAGACTGGGATAAGGAACGTCGGCTTGTAACTGATCATGTACTGACAACGTGTAGTTGAAAGTCAAGCCGGGCCAGAGACACCGGTTTATCAGATATATTATGAACCTCAATAAAGGCAGAAAACTTAGCAAATAGGATTCCGAAAAAGAAATATGCAAGGCTTTTTACGAGCTGCCAGGCTCCAAATCGAGGCTTTTCATGGGCTGCCAGGCCTCTGAGTTAAACCGTTTAACAAAGCCTTTTAAGATGGGCCTCCAATTAACCAATCGTCGTTTTAACTTTGACAAGTTCAGGGTCTGTAGAAGATTGACTTGTCAAACGTTCGGCGGGTCATACCAGGATTACCTGGACAGGAGTGGCTTACTTGATGAAGGTAGGTTAACCCGGGGTTTTAGGTGAATACACCAGGCTTCCAAGTCGTGGCTTGATAGCCAATTACGAGGGTCCTTTCAAACTCTTTGTTGTTTTGCACAAAGGGCCCCCAAGTAACTTTGTGAGCTGTGCTCAGTGGGTGCCCATGTTTGAGTTTGTGCTTTGTGCAACACTCTCTTTCGCCCCACATAATTTCCTTTTGTGGCTTAATGCCTATCAAGATGTGTAGCTATGGTGTGATAACAACCAAGCCCCCTAGTGAAATCCCTTTGTATCCGTGCGGCTGCAGAGACCGGTTTAACAAAATTTTGCTTTGTTAGCAGAAACCCTTATAGGCACACACATGATGTAAAAAGAACAGAGACCCCGCTTTATTCGAGGCTCCAGTTTATTATATAATATATACATTGTCATAAATATGTACATATGAAGAGCCTATGGCTCATGTATAGTAAGTCCAAAAAAGAGCTATATTCCACGGCCGCTTGGTCTCTTCCTCCGATTTACGTGAGTCTTTGTGCTCTCGAACATCAATGAGGTAGTATGACCCGTTGTGCAGATTCTTGCTGACCACAAAAGGTACTTCCCAAGGTGGGGATAACTTGTGCATATCAGTCTGATCCTGGATGAGCTGGAGCACCAGATCACCTTCTTGAAAAGTTCTGGTCTTAACCCGGCGGCTGTGATAACGTTGGAGATCTTGTTGGTAAATCACCGAACGTGCTGCTGCAAGATCACGCTCCTCATCTAACAGGTCCAGAGAATCCTGACGTGCCTTCTCTTTATCCGCTTCAACATAAGCCGCCACCCAGGGCGAGTCGTGACGGATGTCACTAGGAAGAACCGCCTCCGCTCCATAAACCATGAAGAAAGGTGTGTAACCCGTAGATCTGTTAGGTGTGGTGTTGATGCTCCATAACATAGAAGGTAATTCCTCCACCCAACAACCCGGTGTCCGCTTCAAAGGAACCATAAGCCGGAGTTTAATACCTCGCAAAATTTCTTGATTTCCCTCTGATGAAGCTATGTACCTAGGGTAGGGTCATGGACCTATCCAAACTACCCTACCCAAGGACAACTTTAGAAGAAATCACCTTTCAATCGACTTGGAAGTGTTCCACTCGACAGACTCGGAGACACTCGACCAAGAAGCGATCAGTTGACCAAGACCAAACCACTCGACGGCCAGGAGACCTAAAGGCACTCCGCACGCTAACGGTCAGTTATTAAGTAGCTTTTATGATCATCATAGCACTTTATTAAGGGCGTTACCAGTAAAGCCTGACCTTAATGTATTTAAAACCCTGCATAACTGAGGGCCGGAGGGGTCCGGCGAACTCTATATAAGCCACCCCCTCCTCAGTGTAAAGGGTTCGCACCCCTGTAATTCATACACGCATAATCCAGTCGACCGCCTCCGGGCTCCGAGACGTAGGGCTATTACTTCCCCCGAGAAGGGCCTGAACTCGTAAACCTCGTGTGCTTACAACTTCTCCATAGCTAAGATCTTGCCTCTCCATACTTACCCCCCTATATTACTGTCAGACTTAGAACCACGACAGTTGGCGCCCACCGTGGGGCAGGTGTTTTAGCGATTTGTTGGAGGAGTTGCAATCTTTTCTGATACGAATCATCATGGTTTCCGGCGGAGTTTTGGTGGAGGGCCGCGAGATCCGTCTCAGCGCGCTCACGTTCATCGCCGACGACTCCGCTTGGCTTCAGGAGGCTCCGCTCGACGTGGACGCGCTCCCTGTCCGCGGGGCGACGCACTTTCGCGCGTGCGTCCGCAGCATCCTTTTGCGGCAACCGTCGACCCACTATCGGTCGGCTCCTGTGCTGTCCTCCCTTCCTGTTTCTCACCGGCGCAAGCGCTCCGGTCGGTCGAGACTTCAGTGGTGGGTGAGGCACGCGGTGGCACGCCAGTCGGCCACCCCTCAAGTCACGGCGATCGAGCCCGATGAATCCCTCTACGGCCTATTCGATCTGTCGACTGGCTCTACAGAGACCGCATCCGAGTGCGACAGCAGTGATCCGGCGGCCAAGGTTCTGATGGTCGATGGACCGCCCAGTCCTCCCGGTTTTCCCCGCAGCGACGGAGGCGCGGGTGGAGGCGACCCGTCGCGTCCCCATGAGGAATATCTCCCTGAGCCTCTCACGTCGTTGCAGAGAGAAGAACTTCGTAGCCGGAACATGGATGCGCTACACATTCCTATCGTCGGAGAAACCCCCGAGGCTCGTGCCTTGGAGGACGCGCGCCTGGCAAACTTGGCCGAGCGCACTCGACTGGAGAACCTCCAGCAAGTACTCGACGAGCGTGCGCGACAACGGGTTCCCGAATCCAGTCGACGTTAGCTCTTCCCACCCCCGCAGGTATATCGAACTCCGATTCAGAGTTTAGCAGCTACAGCCCGTATAGCAGAGTCGATTCAGCCTTCCCAGTCGGAGGCTGGCAGAGGCTTGCTGCAGATCAGAGCGTTACTCCGGGCAACAGGAGACCAGAATTCCGCCGTTTCTCAGTCACGGAACAGGATTCACAGCAGATCCGTTGCTGCAGACACAGTCCAGTTGGCTCATAGCCCAAGATCGCCCCCGAGGCATGAGGGAGGTGGGGACCGGCGTAATCAGTACGGGAACCATGAGCAATATGATCACTGATTCGATTGTGATGATCGACGTCGAGTGTCCACCCCTCCCCCGAGGAGCGGGTCGTATGCGCCTCGACAGCAGGATGACAGGCGCCCTCGTAGTGTTGGGCGAAGGATTCCAGTCGACTCCAGGGAGCCAGGCTTTGATGCGAGATCCAATCTCGTTCAAGGTTTGGTCGACAGGAACAGAGCTCACCGAGAAGGTCACGACAGAGACGCACCTACCAGTAGCAGAGCACATGTTTCGGGGCCAGAGTGCTTTAGTAGAGCCATCAGGGCCGCTGTGATTCCTCCCAACTTCACGTTGGCGACTGGAGTCAGCAAGTTCACTGGTGAGACCAAGCCCAATACTTGGCTTGAAGACTACCGAGTGGCCGTCCAGATTGGCGGCGACAATGATGAAGTGGACATGAAGCACCTGCCTCTCATGTTGGAGGGCTCGGCCAGAGCGTGGCTGAACCAGTTAGCACCCAGCAGCATTTACACTTGGGAAGATCTCGCCCGAGTGTTTGTCACCACATTTGAAGGAACATGCAAGCGACCAGCAGGGCTGACGGAACTGCGGTCTTGCGTGCAGAAGCCGAATGAAACTTTGAGGGATTACATCCAGAGATGGATCACGTTACATCACACGGTAGAGAATGTGCCTGACCACCAAGCAGTCTGTGCCTTCAAAGAAGGTGTCAAGTACAGAGAACTGAATCTGAAATTCGGTCGGACCGGAGATATGTCTCTGAATCGGATGATGGAGATTGCCACCAAGTACGCTGATGGTGAAGATGAGGATCGACTCAGGAGTGGCAAGCTCAAGTCAGTCGCTCAAGAAACCGGAGGAAATTCCAATCGGAAACAGTAGCGGAAAGCCGAGCTAGCTGCTCCTGCGGAAGCCTTGGCTGTAACCCAAGGAAAGTTTAAAGGGAAACCCAAAGGACCTTGGAGCCCCAAGAAAGTTAAAGACCAGGACGGAAATGATGTGTTGGATTTTCCATGTCTCGTCCACACCAAGAAAGATGAAGAGGGTAACTTCATTTACCCGAAACATACCACTTGATAGTGTCGACTCTTGATCTAGCAGTTCCAGGGCAAGCAGCCCAAAGATAAGGAAAAGGAGTCAGACAAAGTTGAGGACAAGGAAGATAGTGACGATGGATACCCCCAAGTCAATTCCACCCTGATGATTTTTGCTGATGTTGAAAGCAAAAGTCGACTGAAAGTTATCAACCGAGAGGTGAATATGGTTGCTCCGGCAACACCCAGTTATCTGAAGTGGTCTCAGACTGCCATAACATTCGACCGGTCCGATCACCCGATGCACATTGCCACCCCTGGGAGGCAAGCTTTGGTGGTCGACCCAGTTGTTGAAGGCACTCGACTGACCAAAGTCTTGATGGATGGTGGCAGTAGTTTGAACATATTATATGCTGAGACGTTAAAAGGGATGGGCATTCCGATGTCCAGACTCAGTACCAGCAATATGAGTTTCCATGGAGTCATTCCTAGGAGGAAGGCTGAATCACTCGGCCAGATTGCTCTTGATGTGGTTTTCGGTGATTCCAAGAATTACCGCAAAGAAAAGTTGACGTTTGAAGTTGTAGACTTCTAGAGTGCCTATCACGCTATTTTGGGCAGGCCAGCTTATGCACGCTTCATGGCCCGACCATGTTATGTGTATCTCAAATTGAAGATGCCTGGCCCCAAAGGTGTGATCACTATTACAGGCAATCGGAAGAAAGCAGAAGAATGTTTTCAGAAAGGTTCAAATATCGCCGATGCTCAAATGGCAGTGGTGGAGCTGCAGGAATACCAGAAGACTGCAGACCCGAGTGATTTGTTGCGAGCCAAGAAGCCCGCTACAGAATCAGCTTTTCAGTCGTCTGGCGAAACGAAGACAGCTCACATCCACCCGACCGATCCCTGCACTGCTCCAACTCATATCTCAACAACACTCGACTCCAAATAGGAAGAAGCGCTCATCCAGTTCCTCCGTGAGAACTGGGACATTTTTGCATGGAAGCCTTCTGACATGCTGGGTGTTCCCAGGGAGCTGGCTGAGCACCGCCTAAGAGTCGACTCAAAAGTCAAACCTGTCAAGGAACATCTCCGACGGTCCGCCGTCCAGAAGAGAAAGGCTATTGGCGAGGAGGTGGCTCGGCTCTTAGCAGCGGAGTTCATCCGAGAAATCTACCACTCCAAGTGGCTCGCCAACGTTGTCATGGTCCCCAAGAAGGACAAGTCACTTCGCATGTGCATTGACTTTAAACATATCAGCCGGGCCTGCCCGAAAGATCATTTTCCTCTCCCCCGCATCGATCAGATAGTCGACTCGACTGCGGGATGTGAGCGACTATCTTTTTTAGACGCCTATTCCGGGTACCATCAGATCCGTCTGTATGGACCTCACGAGATCAAAACATCTTTTATCACTCCATTCGGGTGCTTCTGTTATGTTACCATGCCGTTCGGCCTCAAGAATGCCGGAGCCACATTCATGAGGATGATTCAGAAGTGTTTTCTCACTCAAATCAGTCGGAATGTGGAAGCATGCATGGATGACATTGTGGTCAAGTCACGGAAGGGTTCCGACCTGTTTGCTGACCTTGCTGAAACCTTTGCCAACCTCAGGAGGTATGATATCAAGCTTAATCCATCAAAGTGCACATTCGGAGTTCCTGGTGGAAAATTACTCGGTTTTCTCGTTTCCGAATGGGGAATCGACGCCAATCCAGAAAAAGTCAGTACTATACTCCGAATGAAAAGTCCTGTGCGAGTGCACGATGTCCAGAAGCTTACTGGTTGCTTGGCCGCTTTAAGTCGATTCATATCTCGCCTCAGTGAAAAGGCATTGCCTCTTTACCGATTGATGAAGAAGTACGACAAGTTCGAGTAGACTCCCGAAGCTGATGCAGCGTTTGCAGAGCTCAAAGCTCTGCTCTCCACCCAGCTGGTGCTTGCCGCCCGAATCAGCAAGGAGCCTTTGCTGCTTTACATCACAGCCACGGGACAATTCGTCAGTATGGTACTTACGGTCGAGCGGGAAGAAGAAGGAAAAGCCTTCAAAGTTCAGCGCCCAGTATATTATATTTCTCAAGTTTTGACCCCGTCGAAGCAAAGATATCCTCATTATCAAATGCTTGTATATGGGATTTATATGACCACAAAGAAAGTTGCTCACTACTTCTCTGATCATTCCATTACAGTCATCAGCGACACTCCATTGTCAGAGATCCTGCATAAGAGAGATGCAACTGGCCGAGTGGCAAAATGGGTGATTGAACTCCTTCCTCTAGATATCAAGTTTGAGGCAAAGAAGGCTATCAAGTCCCAGGCAATAGCAGATTTCATCGCCGAGTGGATTGAACAGCAACTGCCGACTCAGGTTCACTCGGAGCATTGGACCATGTTCTTCGACGGTTCCACAATGCTGAATGGTTCCAGTGCCGGGGTGGTGTTGGTCTCCCCCCGAGGAGATAAGCTCAGATATGTTCTTCAAATCCACTTTGATTCCTCCAATAACGAGGCAGAATATGAAGCACTTTTATATGGGTTGTGCATGGCCATTTCACTCGGCGTCCGTCGCCTCATGGTCTATGGCGACTCAGATTTGGTGGTTAATCAAGTGATGAAGGAATGGGATGTCAGAAGTCCAGCCATGACTGGTTATTGCAATGCAGTGAGAAAGCTGGAGAAGAAATTCGAGGGGTTAGAGCTTCATCACATACCCCGACTGAAAAATCAAGCAACTGATGATTTGGCAAAAATAGGTTCCAAAAGAGAAGCCATTCCCAGCAATGTGTTTTTGGAACACATCCACACACCATCAGTTCAGGAGGATCCCTTCACTGAAGAGGCCCCGCAGCCAAAAAGCACCACGGATCCGACTGAAGTTGAAGTTCCAGTTATGGTCGACCTGATCATGGAAGTCTTGGTTATCAGTCCCGATTGGACAGTACCGTACATCGCGTACATCCTAAGGAAAGAACTCCCAGAGGACGAAGAAGAGGCTCGACAGATCATCTGTCGATCCAAGGCCTTTACAGTCATAAAGGGACAGTTGTATAGAGAAAGCGCGACTGGAGTCAGTCAGAAGTGTATAACACCATAAGAAGGTCAGATGATCCTTGATGATATCCACTCGGGGACCTATGGTCATCATGCGTCCTCTCGGACCATTGTGGCTAAAGCATACCGAGCGGGATTTTACTGGCCAAGGGCCAATGAAATGGCAAAAGAGATAGTCAACAAATGTGAAGGATGTCAGTATTACTCCAATATGTCGCACAAGCCCGTGTTAGCTTTGAAAACCATTCCACTCGTCTGGCCCTACGCTGTTTGGGGGCTGGACATGGTTGGACCACTGAAAACGGGAAGGAGTGGCTTCACTCATGTGCTAGTAGCAGTCGACAAGTTCACCAAATGGATTGAAGCTAAGCCTATCAAGAATCTTGATGCTTGCACTGCTACCAGTTTCATCAGAGAGTTGATATTCAGATATGGAGTTCCGCACAGCATCATCACTGACAATGGGTCAAACTTCGATTCCGACAAATTCAGGGCCTTTTGCGCCTCTCAGGGCACACGATTCAACTATGCTTCGGTCGCTCATCCTCAGTAGAATGGACAGGCGGAAAGAGCAAACGGCCTAATTCTCAAAGGACTGAAACCTCGATTGATGCGCGATCTCAAGAACGCAACAGGTGCATGGGTCGACGAGCTTCCATCCGTTCTTTGGGGATTGAGGACGACCCCGAACCGATCGACCAGAAGAACCCCATTCTTTCTGGTCTACGGAGCCGAAGCAGTCTTGCCGAGTGACATGCTTCACAACGCCCCTCGAGTCGAACTCTACTCTGAAGCAGAAGCAGAACAAGCCCGGCAGGACGCAGTCGACCTCCTGGAAGAAGAAAGATAAATGTCCATGATCCGATCGACCATCTATCAGCAAGACTTGCGTCGATTCCAGGCCAGAAATGTGAAGAGTCGAGCCTTCCAAGAAGGAGACTTAGTCCTCCGAGTGGATAAGCAGAAACCACACAAACTCGCTCCTACTTGGGAAGGCCCCTTCATAGTCACTAGAGTCCTCCACAATGGAGCGTATCACCTCTATAATGTCGATCGCCAGATTGATGAACCACGAGCATGGAATGCGGAACTACTCCGCCCCTTTTATACTTGAATTCTCACTCGGATGAGATGTAATAAGAAAAAACTCCTGTAGTTTATTTATCAAAGACAAGAGCATTATAATTTTCCCAGTGATTGTGATTGTTTTTGTTTGCGTAAGAAATCCCGCAGTGGGTGGCTTAGCTGCGAATCCGCTTCGCCTAAGTGTGTAAAAATAATTTCCTACCGAGTGGTGAGCCAGCCTCCCACTCGGGGGCTTAGCTGTGAACCCGTTTCACCTAAGTATTTAAAAATCCTACCGAGTGGAGAGCAATCCTCCCACTCGGGTGCTTAATTGCAGTCCAGTACTCGCCTAAGTTTTCTCACTCGAAGACTTAGCTGCAGTCTGGCACTCGCCTAAGTTTGAAAAAACCCTACCGAGTGGAGAGCAATCCTCCCACTCGGGGGCTTAGCTGCAGTCCAGTACTCGCCTAAGTTTTCTCACTCGGAGACTTAGCTGCAGTCCGGCACTCGCCTAAGTTTGAAAAAATCCTACCGAGTGGAGAGCAATCCTCCCACTCGGGGGCTTAGCTGCAGTCCAGTACTCGCCTAAGTTCTCTCACTCGGAGACTTAGCTGCAGTTCGGCACTCGCCTAAGTTTGAAAAAACCCTACCGAGTGGAGAGCAATCCTCCCACTCGGGGGCTTAGCTGCAGTCCAGTACTCGCCTAAGTTTTCTCACTCGGAGACTTAGCTGCAGTCCGGCACTCGCCTAAGTTTGAAAAAATCCTACCGAGTGGAGAGCAATCCTCCCACTCGGAGGCTTAGTTGCAGTCCAGTACTCGCCTAAGTTTTCTCACTCGGAGGCTTAGCTGCAGTCCGGCACTCGCCTAAGTTTGAAAAAATCCTTCGGAGTAGAGAGCAATCCTCCCACTCGGGGGCTTAGCTGCAGTCCAGTACTCGCCTAAGTTTTCTCACTCGGAGACTTAGCTGCAGTCCGGCACTCGCCTAAGTTTGAAAAAATCCTTTCGAGTGGAGAGCAATTGTCCCACTCGAGGGCTTAGTTGCAGTCCAGTACTCGCCTAAGTTTTCTCACTCGGAGACTTAGCTGCAGTCCGACACTCGCCTAAGTTTGAAAAAAATCCTACCGAGTGGAGAGCAATCCTCCCACTCGGGGGCTTAGCTGCAGTCCAGTATTCGCCTAAGTTTTCTCACTCGGAGACTTAGCTGCAGTCCGGCACTCGCCTAAGTTTGAAAAAATCCTACCAGGTGGAGAGCAATCCTCCCACTCAGGGGCTTAGCTGCAGTCCAGTACTCGCCTAAGTTTTCTCACTCGGAGGCTTAGCTGCAGTCCGGCACTCGCCTAAGTTTGAAAAAATCCTACCGAGTGGAGAGCAATCCTCCCACTCGGGGGCTTAGCTGCAGTCCAGTACTCGCCTAAGTTTTCTCACTCGGAGACTTAGCTGCAGTCCGACACTCGCCTAAGTTTGAAAAAATCCTACCAAGTGGAGAGCAAACCTCCCACTCGGAGGCTTAGCTGCAGTCCAGTACTCGCCTAAGTGTTTGAAAATCCTACCGAGCGGTGAGCGACCCTCCCGCTCGGGGGCTTAGCTGCAGTCCAGTACTCGCCTAAGTACGAAACACATCTCAATCCTCAACGACGACGAGGTGTAGGTCGACTGCCTCCTTCCCCTGGAGAGCTTCGCCACAAATACAACGTGCGCTCCATCCCACTCCGCAAGGACGACGAGGTGCAGGACTACTACCACCTTCTTTTGAGGAGCTTCGCCACAAATACAATGTGCACCCCATCGCCGACCCGCAAGGGCAACGAGGCGCAGGTCGACTGCTTTCTTCTCCTTCGGAGCTGCGCTACAAATACAAAAGTTTTCTCGAATGAAGAACGAGTTCACTCGGTAGGGGATTCATGAAGATATTCAACAATAAACCAAGTTCAGATAAATCCTAAAGGTTCCGGACCACAGATCGATGTGCTCGGGCATTCAGCCCGAAAGAGTTTAACGGTTACAAAAACCACTCGGCATTCCGAGGCAAATTTAAGGTGAGGCATAAAAGTTTGTTCACTCGGCGGGAGGAGGACTAGCAGGCTCGACGAACTCGTCTAAGTCGACGCCGTCGGCGATCCGAGTGGCTGCAGTGATGAAAGTCTCCATAAAAGATCGAAAGTCATGCTTCTGGGTGTTGGCGACTGAGGGAGTCCTGGATTAGGGGGTGTTTGGGTAGCCGGACTATACCTTCAGCCGGACTCCTGGACTATGAAGATACAAGATTGAAGACTTCGTCCCGTGTCCGGATGGGACTTTCCTTGGCGTGGAAGGCAAGCTTGGCGATGCGGATATTCAAGATCTCCTACCATTGTAACTGACTCTGTGTAACCCTAACCCTATCCGGTGTCTATATAAACCGGAGGGTAGTAGTCCATAGGACATCAACTCCATATACAACAATCATACCATAGGCTAGCTTCTAGGGTTTAGCCTCCTTGATCTCGTGGTAGATCTACTCTTGTACTACCCATATCATTAATATTAATCAAGCAGGACGTAGGGTTTTACCTCCATCAAGAGGGCCCGAACCTGGGTAAAACATCGTGTTCCCTGCCTCCTGTTACCATCCGGCCTAGACGCACAGTTCGGGACCCACTACCCAAGATCCGCCGGTTTTGACACCGACATTGGTGCTTTCATTGAGAGTTCCTCTGTGCCATCGCAATCAGGAAGGATGCCTCCTCCCGTCTTTAAAGACGGCACCGTTGCTAAGGGAGCCTTGGCTTTCGGCCAAACTCTCTGGCTAGGTGGTTTCCTCATGACCGCCTGTTCGGCTGTTGCGCCGACGGTGACCTCTCGGGTCATCAAAAGCAACCTACACGTCGGCTCGGAGCTCGTCGAGCAGCTAGATCCAATGGAGCTCTCTTCCGTAAACGAGCTCTTGGATCGCATCGCCGCCCTGGGGGTCGCTACGGATTACGACCAGGTTGGGCTTAAACCCGATCTAAGAGAAATTAACTCTCCCCAAGTCACCCACCATGTTGCCGTGGTAGAGGCGCAGTGCGGCGACCCTTCATCTATTTTAAGGACTAGCTACGACCGAATTCCCGACTCCTCCAAGCCGGATACCCGCGGAGAGGAGGATGTAACTCAAGACCTGAGCTTAGGATCAGGCAACGGGCTAGATTCATTGGACAACATCCAAGAATCCGAACTTTAGAGTTCGGAAACTCTTCGGCCTCCGAATCTTGGATTGGGTGAGGTTTCAGATTCAACGACACCCGCCCACCCGAACATAAGCGATCTCTCCCAAATCAGGCAGAGGCCCGAGGAAACAGTACATCATTACTGGGCCAGATTCCTCCTGGTTATGAACAGGATAAAGGATTGCCGCGAGGGAGACGCAATCTCAATTTTCTGCAGTAATTGCACGGACGAGGGAATCCTTAACACCGTAAGTCTTCGTGATATTACACGCTTCACTGACTTGGCGTCCATAGTACAAAAATACTATGCGATGGAAAGCGCCTGGAAAACCGAAATAAAATTTTGGGATAATCCGGCCTTGAATAGTAATCCCGTCCGAACTAAGAGGGTGCATCATCATAGGACACTCGGGATAAACACCAAAAAGCCAAAACCCTCTACAGGGCATGGAACCGTACTGGAAAGGTGGCTGGATGGACCCTGTAGAATCGACACTACAGAGGACGCCACACCAACTCACAGCCTTAAAGCATGTTGGATACTCCGGCAGGTGGCCAAAATTAGCGAGGACCTCTTAATTCTGGAGGCCGCAGAAAGCCAGCCCGAGGACACCAGTACCGTTCTCGTAGTCTTCGAGACTTTCGCATCAAACAGTATGCGAAAAAGAACACTCCACAGCCTCGCCGAAGTCTATCAAGTTGCAACAATAAATCCATGGAGCGACACTGCTATTACCTTCAACGCAAGTGATGAACCTAGATTCCGAACAGCCTGAGCACCAGCCGCATTGGTCCTTAGTCCCATAGTGTACGGCTTTCGCCTCACCAAGGTGCTCATGGATGGAGGCAGCGGACTGAACCTCATTTATGAGGAAACCCTTCAAAAAATGGAAATAGACTGGAACCGCATCGAGCGAAGCAGCACAACCTTTAGAGGAATAATCCCCAGTCGGGAAGCGCGCTGCATAGGAAAAATCACACTAGATGTGGTGTTCGGCACGCCGGATAATTACAGGTCCGAAGAAGTCATGTTTCAGGTGGCCCCATTCAAAAGCGGATATCACGCTTTATTGGGACGAGAAGCATTCTCAATCTTCCAAGCAATACCCCATTACGGGTACATGAAGCTTAAGATGCCCGGGCCAAACGGAATTATCACTCTAGCTAGTGATCCGGACGTAGCACTCCGCGCCGAAAACAAGACGGCCGCATTAGCCCTTAAGGCACTATCCGAAGCCTTAGCGGCCGAGGAACTGACTGCGCTGCGCTCCACGGTTAACAGGGATGACATGATACTTGATAAGAGATCCAAATCCACATCCTTCAAGCCAGCTAACGAAATAGTCAAATTCCAGGTCCATCCAACGGACCCCAATAAAACAGCTTCCATAGGGGCATGACTGAACCCTGATGTAGACGCCGCACTGCGAGAGTTCCTACAAGAGAACTGGGACATTTTCGCCTGGCACCCTTCAGACATGCCAGGGATCCCACGCAGGCTGGCCGAACACAGCTTAAATATCCTAAAAGGATTTAAACCTGTCAAACAAGCCCTTCGGCGTTTTCCGAACCCAAGAGACAGGCTATGGGAGAGGAGCTAGCCAAGCTATTGGAGGCCGGATTCATTAGAGACATAAAACATCCGGACTGGCTAGCAAACTTGGTGATGGTACCAAAGAAGGACAAATCCTGGCGCCTGTGTGTCGATTTTAAAGACCTCAACAAGGCTTGCCCAAAGGATCCCTTCCCCCTCCCCCGTATCGATCAAATTATCGATGCCACCGCAGGACACGACTCGTTGTGTTTCCTTGACGCATACTCCGGATACTATCAAATCAAGATGGCAGAATCAGACCAAGCCGCAACAGCATTCATCACACCATACGGCCCATTCTGCTTCAACACAATGCCCTTCGGGCTGAAAAATGCCGGCGCAACATATCAGCGCATGATCTAGACATGTCTGGCAAATCAGACCGGCAAAACAGTGGAGGCGTATGTTGATGATGTGGTCGTCAAATCAAGACATGTCGAATCTCTAGTAGACGACTTGAGGCTTACATTCGATAACCTCCGAAAATATGACATCAAGCTCAACCCGGAAAAATGCGTCTTCGGCGTTCCAGCCGGAAAGCTCTTGGGCTTCATTGTATCCGGTAGAGGAATTGAAGCAAATCCAGCCAAGATCCAAGCTTTGTCACAATTGGATATCCCAAAGGACCTCAAACAAATACAAAAATTAACCAGATGCGTGGCGGCTTTAAGCCGCTTCATCTCCCACTTGGGAGAAAAGGCACTACCCCTCTATCTCCTCCTTCGGCGCACCGAACACTTCGAGTGGACGGAGGCCGCCACAGCCGGACTTGATGAAATAAAAGCCATATTGGCAACAAACCCAGTCCTGGCCGAGCCGAACACCGGCGAACCAATGTTATTGTACATTGTAGCATTACATCAAGTTGTCAGCGCAGTGCTCGTTGTCGAGCGGGAAACGGATGGACACAAATTCCCCCTTCAAAGGCCGGTCTACTACGTATCCACTGTCCTCACTCCATGCAAATCACGGTACCCGCATTATCAAAAGATTGCATACGCGGTATTCATGGCATCCCGGAAGCTACGACACTACTTTCAAGAGTGTTCCATAACAGTAGCCTCGGAAGTACCACTCAACGATATTATCAACAACCGCGACGCAACGGGCCGGATTGCAAAATGGGCCATCGAGCTTCTCCCGTTCGATATAACCTATAAGCCATGACGAGCTATTAAATCGCAAGTTTTGGCCGACTTCGTCGCAGAATGGACGGAGGCCGAGCTCCCTAAAGAGTACGGCACATATTCAAACTGGATTATGCATTTCGACGGCTCCAAAATGTTGGCTGGACTGGGGGCTGGCGTCGTCCTGACGTCCCCCACAGGAGACACGGTCCAATATGTGCTCCAAATCATGTACATGGATTCCAACAATGCAGCAGAATATGAGGCCCTCCTACATGGTCTCCGGATAGCAGTATCCATGGGTATCCAGCGCCTAGAGGTACGCGGGGATTCAAACCTCGCGATATCCCAAATAAATGGAGACTTCGACGCCAAGGACCCAAAAATGGCAGCTTACCGTAACACCGTCCTAAAAATGTCAGCTCGGTTCGAAGGGCTGGAGTTTCACCATATAGTCCGAGAAAACAATCAAGCAGCGGACGTCCTGGCACACATCGGAGCAAAACGCGATGCAGTCCCCCCAACATCTTTTTGGAAAGATTGTTCAAGCCATCCGTAGCATGGGAGGGGGAACCCGCAAATAACAGCCCAGACCCAGCCGCACCACTCGACGCCGAACAATCTGACACAATTGGAGGCTCTGCCAATGAAATTACACCTTCAGCCCACGTAATAATGGCAGTCATCGCCCCGTGGACAGAACCACTCCTAGCCTACCTTACTAGGCAGGAACTCCCGGAGGACCAAAACGAGGCCCGTTGCATACTGCGGCGATCTAAAGCCTATAGAGTCCATGAGGGAGAGCTTTATAAGAAAAGCACTACCGGAGTCCTTCAAAGGTGCATCTCGGAAGAGGAAGGGCGGAACCTTCTGGCTGAAATTCATGCCGGACTCAGTGGTCACCACGCCGCTGCTCGGTCCCTTGTTAGCAAGGCTTTCCGTACAGGCTTTTATTGGCCGACGGCCCGGGCAGACGCTCAGGACTTAGTCCAACGATGCGCTGGTTGCCAACTTTTTGCCAACCAAAGCCATATGCCACCCACCACACTCCAAACTATACCCATCACCTGGCCTTTTGCGGTCTGGGGGCTTGACATGGTCGGACCCCTTAAAGGTGGGACCGATAGGAAAAAATACTTACTGGTCATGGTGGATAAATTCACCAAATGGATAGAAGCCAAGCCTGTTAAAACGACCGAGTACGGACCTGTGATAGACTTCATATCCGGGGTTGTACACCGTTATGGCGTCCCCCACAGCATCATAACCGATAACGGTACAAACTTCACCGCCGATGAGGTAAAACTCTGGTGCAAAAACATGGGCATCAAGCTCGATTATGCTTCCGTCTATCACCCACAAACCAACGGCCAGGTTGAACGTGCAAATGGTCTTATCATGAGCGGCATTAAACCTAGACTGGTGCGGTCCCTCAAGGAATCTAACACGCACTGGGTAGAGGAGCTCGACTCCGTGCTATGGGGGCTGCGGACCATGCCAAATTGCACCACCAGATACACACCATTTTTTATGGTGTATGGTGCAGAGGCAGTTCTGCCCTGCGACATAATTCATGACTCACCTAGAGTGCGCATGTACGAAGAAAGAGAAGCCGAGCTCGATCGTAGGACAACTTGGACGCCCTGGAGGAGGAGCGTGATGTGGCAAAAGCCCGTTCCGCATTTTATCAACAGCAGGCCCGAAGATACCAAAGCAGAGAAGTACGGGCCAAAAATTACAATGTTGGTGAACTAGTTCTACGCCTGCCGGATAGGAAAAAGGACAAACTCAAGCCCAAGTGGGAATGTCCATTCATAATCGACCAAGTCCTGACTGGCGGGGCGTACCGCCTGCGAGATGCGTCGGATAACCGACTCGAGCCGAACCCGTGGAACGCCACCCGTCTCCGAAGATTCTATGCCTAGCGCCGGACTCTGTGTTTGTCTCCTTCCTCTGTCCATTTTTTGCATTTTTCTGTCTTACATTTCTCTCCTTCCCCTCTTTTCTTTTATAGCCCTTAAAGGCTCATCTAGTGATGCGCCACTCGCGCTCATTAAACCTGGGGGCTTCTTTAACAGAAGCTTATTTATACGGGCTTCATGCCCAACACATGCGTCAAACTTCCGCATGTACCTTTTTCTTCACCATTATATGCATCGATATGACTTAAGTTTTGGCCAAGCTAGGTTGCCTGGCTCTTGTGCTTACCCCTACGTTCCCGATTGTTCGGCTAGGCGGTAAAGGGAGCACCTCTGTGATTGTTACTGCCGGGTCAGCCGGATGTGTACCTCAGACTGGGTGAAGCCGAAAGCTAGTGTTCTTAAGGGAATATTCGGTCGGTGAGATAAAAGATGATCTTTTTACTCATTTTATGTGCCTCCAGATGCTTTTTTCTGCGTCTTTTTACGCAGTCCGGACATGCACTTTAGGGCATGCCTCCCAGCGAAAGGAACCCCTAACGGAACTATTCTCTCTGGAAGATGTTTCTTACTAACCATGTAATATAACATAACTAGTTGGGCACTTGTCTGATAAAGCACTAATGACCCCTACGCTTGGTCTCCACGCATACCACGGTTCTTATATAACCGCTATGGTATTCGGACACACTCCGGACCATCAGGTCCCGAGGTTGAAGCGAAAAGGTCGGCAACGACAAACGATCTACAATCCGGCTAGAAGGCATTACACATGTCAATTCAAAATTACATAGTCATTCTGACTGATTGTATTCCTCTTCTATACCATCTAACAGGCTGTCTAATTTACAGTCCTGCTGGGAATACTTCGCGGCCAACTCTACATGGCCGTATACTAAGCTCACAGGGATCTCCTTCCCGTCAGGCCCCACTGGTCCGACCTCGGCCATGTGGTTTGGGTCAGACTTCGTAAAACGGGTCTTCACCATGGCCCAGGCTTCCCTAGCGCCTTGTCGGCAGGCCGATATCTTCCACAACTGGAAGCGCCGCCGAGCTCCCTTCAGCTTCTCCGCAAGCTCTCCAAGGCCCTCGGGCATGGAGTGGGCAGGCCATAAGGCTTGGGCAACACCTTGCTTCGCCTGCCGAATTCGCTCGTGCAGTTGCATGAGTTTGGGAAGAAGGTCACCTATAGAACCGGGCATCTCCTCTGCAGGACGACCTGTGAGCATACCTACAGACATTACTCTGTTAGTCGACTTCCTCGCCGAACTCTTTTTTTTTAAAGTTCGTTCAAGCACTTACTGAATATGCCGCGTCGAAGCCGCTGATTCTCCCTCGTGGAGTCCGACAGCTGGCCACGAACATCTTTAAGTTCGACGTCCAGCCTGGTGTTGGCATCCTGAAGATCATTCTTCTCTCACCTCACCTTTGTCAATGTACTCTCACCGGAATCTAGTGAGTGTTCCATTAAAAGGAAAGAGAGCTATTCATTGTAGGATTGATCCAGACAACCCAACCTAAGTCACCTCTTTAGCCGGCGTAAGAGTTGTTGCTTTTCCGGATCGAATCCGGCGCCATCTGCAACATGATTTGTCAGATTTGCACCCACACCGCACAATACTAATCTTTCGAAGCGTATCTTACCTGAGGGGGTCTCTTTGGGCTCCCCTGCCGCGGCTAGTGCGGCCTCTATTTGGGCCTTGCACTTTTCCAGCTCCTGGGACAGTACGGTATTCTTCTCTGTAAGAACCTGCTTATTAAATGATCCTTAAATCAGTTGCTCTAACTGTTTCAAGTCTTGGGGGCTACTGGTATATCTATATTTGACCAAAATTTTCTTACCCGTATGTCTTTTACATACTGCTCCGTGGCTCTGGCTAAACCATTTTGAGCGGCACGGAGGTACGCATCTCCCGAATTAAAGGCATCTAAAGCCTCTTGGGAGAAACAAGCGTCGCGTAGAACTGTCCGGCGATGCCTGTGGTTCATGGCACTCTCCACTTCAGAATTTGTGGCAGACAGCCTGTCCGCATCCTCTGTCGAAGGAGCGTCCGGTGCACGCCTTGTGCTCGCCTCCGCTTCCTGGCCAGACGTTGGAGCCTGGCTGGTGGGGGCGCGATTGGCAACCTCTCCGGATGTAGTCCGGCGAGGTCTCTTCGTTCTGAAGATAGCACGAACGTTAATATGCCCTGACAGAATAACACCAGGGAAACAGAGGGTGCGCTATACCTTTGCACCGGCATCTCAGTCCGGACTGCATTCCTTTTTGCCCCACGGGGTCCTGCGGCCCCTCGTTGGCTAGCCGCCGCAGGTTCGGCCTCCTGCCTCAGAAATCTCCCCTGCAAAACACGGTTGTCGTCAGAAACACTGGAATGCATGAGAGTGGAATCTCTCTCAAGGGAATGAGACTCCAGTTTCTGTCACCTGGGAGGCCGGGATTAACCCTGGGTAATCAGCCGTGATGGCTACCAAGGTATTGTCCTTGCTTAGCTGATGGAACACCCCGTCGATAAGCTCCACCGATATGTCCGGGTCCTCTTCGGAGTCCGGATCGAGGGACCGTTCTGGGTCCTCGGGCTGTGGAGGGCGGCTGTTTATATCCTTTACCTCCTGTCGCAGTTCCTGCACTGAAGTCGTTAGACTACATATCTAACCGTGGGAGTATAAAACAGACGGGCAAGTGCAATTATTCACTTACCCAACTTGGAGGATCGTACATAGTAAATCCGGCCTGCGGATTAACGTGGAGGAATTCCTCCTTTTCTCCCTTGTAAAAAGAGGATAAGATCTTTACTAGGGCGGCAGCTGAGGCCGGCCCCTTACGACCGTAACGGGTGGCGTCATCCTCCCCGTTGAAATCCCACATGGGGTGGCCTCTATATTGAAGCGACTGCACCCCTCGCATAATGCATGCGGCCATGACTCCAATCATGGTTAGTCCGGAATGAGCCAACAGTCTTATCCGGCCCATCAGGTAAAGGACGTCTCTGTCGCTTTCTTTCTGAGAGCTCCGCGGACGACAGCTCAAGCGTTTCTTCAATGGGGCACTGTTGAACTCAGGGAGACCGACCCGGATAGGGTCCGGTAGCGGGACGTCATCTATGTAAAACCATTCCGAAGGCCAGTCCTCGGACGCCTTCTTTGGGGTTCCGGATAGGTATCCAGTCCCGGCGATGCGCCATACTTCGGCTCCGCCCACTTGGTATATAGACCCCTCTCGAGAACGGGGCACCAGGCAGAATAACCTCTTCCACAGCGCGAAATGAGCCTCAACGCCTAAAAATAGCTCGCAAAGGGCGACGAAACCCGCAATATGTAATACGGAGGCGGGCGTGAGATTGTGCAGCTGGAGGCCGTAGAACTCCAGAAGCCCGCGGAGAAATGGATGAATTGGAAGCCCCAGTCCCCTTATTAGATAGGGGACGAGGCACACCCGCTCTCCTTTAGAAGGATTGGGGGTGCTCTCCGCTTGTTTTCCGCCATTATAGGTGGCGAGACCGGCTCGGACCGGGACCATGTATGCCTGAGGGGGAAATCCCTTGGCCTGAAGCAACACTAACTCGCTATGCGGGATGGGGCAACTCTCCCAGTCCCCGGGTTTGGGACCGGAGGGGCGAGGGGAGGAGCTGCGACGGCTGGTCATGTTGGAATGGACCTTTGCTGGAAGCGCTCTGATGATAACTCGGGGAGAGGAGAAGATGTGGTTTGGACCTAAATCCCCATCCCGTTAAATAGGCGGCTCGTTTATACGTCTAGGGGCGTGGATGTAAAAACGCCCTGGCTTTTCGCATTCGTTTGACACGTGGAAGACGGCCATTATTGGTCGTGGGAGTCGAGGAGCGCTACATTACAGAAATCGGACATTATTCCTACAGGTACACAGGATTTGGAGAAGAACCCGCCTTGCAATGCCAAAGAATCTGTGCGCCGGACTCATCGTCATTGAAGCCTGGTTCGGGGGCTACTGAGGGAGTCTTGGATTAGGGGGTGTTCGGGTAGCCGGACTATACCTTCAGCCGGACTCCTGGACTATGTAGATTCAAGATTGAAGACTTCGTCCCATGTCTGGAAGGGACTTTCCTTGGCGTGGAAGGCAAGCTTGGCGATACGGATATGTAGATCTCCTACCATTGTAACCGACTCTGTGTAACCCTAATCCTATCCGGTGTCTATAAAACCGGAGGGTAGTAGTCCGTAGGACATCAACTCCATATACAACAATCATACCATAGGCTAGCTTCTAGGGTTTAGCCTCCTTGATCTCGTGGTAGATCTACTCTTGTACTACCCATATCATCAATATTAATCAAGCAGGACGTAGGGTTTTACCTCCATCAAGAGGGCCCGAACCTGGGTAAAACATCGTGTTCCCTGCCTCCTATTACCATCCGCCCTAGACGCACAGTTCGGGACCCACTACCCGAGATCCGCCGGTTTTGACACCGACAGCGACCTTGATTGCTGCCAGCTTATCTTGTCGCACCTCCTTGCAATGGACGCAAACCAAAGACAGAGCCACATCAGCGCCACACCGGGCAGAAGACTTCTTCCACTCCTGCACTCGGTCAGGGATTTCATTAAGTCGAGTCATCAGGGACTCAAGATCATTTTGGAGCGTGGCCTGTGGCCAAAGTGCCGGGTCGATCCGTGACATAGCGACCTTCAGTCGAGCCAAGTAGTCCATGACACCGTCGATGCGGGATTCGAGTCGGAGCAGATTCATGGCAGTTTCATCTTTCACGGGAGAATTGATTGGATCCAAACCTGGTTCGATCCGCCCAGTCTCCTCCTTGAAGTACTGGCAAAACTCTGCATTCACGATCCAAGGATAAGTCAATTTTCATACACTGAGTCGACACAAAAAAAATCAATCGGAACAAAATGTGCACCTTCAAGCTTGATGAACAACTTCTTGGCAAGGCTCCTCAGATAGCTCTCCAGATCGTCCCTCCTGCGAGGGATGCCTTCCATCTTCTCGCACAGGTTGAGGTTCTCCTTTTTCCAGCGCGAGCACTCCTTGTTGGCTTTGTTCAGAGCAGATTACAGCTTGGTATTCTCTTCAAGCCAGTTTCTGTTCAGCCAGAGCGGTCCTGTCGTCAGCCTCCTTTCGAGCAGCAGCCAAATCCTGATCCTTCTTCGCCAGAGCTTCTCTCAGTTTTTCTACAAAGAGATGATGATTGATTCAGAAAGAGCAGAAGGGTACTCAAGCCTAAGACAGACTAGTCGACAAACTTGTCTTACCGGTGGCACCGTCCTTGACCTTTTGCAGCTCTGTCTTGGCCAGCTCCAAGTCAAGGTTCAGTTGAATCTGCTGTTTCTCCAAGTCAGCAAAGCGAGCTCCAAGATCACAAGATTTCTGAAATCAAAGGGGAGAAGTTATTTTACAGCGAAAAAGGACAAAGACAATAAGTACTAAGACTAGTTCTGATCCCACTCGACCGGCCCGCCGGAGTCGAGGGCAGGGAGTAAAAAAAAGGGGGGAGAGAAAGTAGAACTCAGACCACAGTCGACTGCCAGCAGTCAACCGCGGTCTCGGGGACTACACCCAGTGGGTGCACTTTGCGTGCCCCCACCGGTTCTGATCCCACTCGACCAGATCGAGTGGAAGAGACAAACTACCAGTTCGGTTTACACTCCACAAAATACAAAGACTATAGTCCACTGCCAGCAGTCCACCGTAGTCTCGGGGACTACACCCAGTGGGTGCACTCAGCGTGCCCCCACTAGTTCAAAAATTCAATCGACACACCCAGTGGGTGTACAGATGCAAAGATTTTCCGAAAGAGCCCTCAGATAGCATATCCTAACAGAACAAGCGGCGACCAACTAACCTGAACGTTGCTCTGGAGAGCCGAGTTGGCATCATAGGCGGCCTGGCTAGCGTCCCGCACCGTCTTCATCTTCTCCATCATAATGCCCGCCTGGCGTATGGCTTCCTTGGCAGCATTCACTTCGTCCTCTGGGACATGATGGGTCGCAAAAACTGAAGGCGGGTCGACAGGGGCCTGAGCAGTTGACGAGGAAGGCAAGGCACTCGACAATGGCACGGCGAAGGTAACAGAACCCCGATTGGCATCACCAGCGTCCTGAACGACTGGCTCTGCCCTCGGCGTTGATTGTGGCACCTCGCTCGCAGGAGCTTGCCTATTTTTCCTCATCAAAGGCCTCTCGGGCTCTTCATCATCATCGTCATCATCAGGGAGGTCAATAATGTTAGGGGTTGTTCAAAGTTCAATCGACAAAATCACATCACCCAATGGTACACATTGCAGTCAAATCGACCAAGATAAAGACAGAATGGCAGAAATCATACCCAGATTAGAAGTGACCGCATCCTCCATCACCTCATCATCGTCCCTGTAAGCTGAGGTCCCGAAAGTAACAGCACTGCCAGCTCCAAAGTCCGTCCGGTTAAAACAAGAAAAACAAACAGCACAGGGCATCGAGTGAAGATAAAAGGAGACACTAACGCAGAAGCGATGGGGATGTCAATCTTAATCTTCGGCAATGCCTTCCGAAGCTTCAGCTCTGCGACTTTGGGATGCTTTGACGATTTTTCAGTCGGAGTTGGCGAAGAGGTCCAAGGACGCTTTGAAGACTGACCAGCTTGAGCAATCGCCTTTTCACGGGCGCTCGGTCGTTCTTGGTCAAGTTTGGACCGCCTCTCCCTGCGAGGAGGCGACTCGACTTCTTCTTCGTCACTAGGATCTTCACTTTCTTCGTCCCCTCCACCGTCAGAATCCCATTCGCCACTATCGCCGCCGCTCGCTTCTCCTTCCGGGTCCTGCTCTTGCTCTCCATTGGGCATTGAATACATTTCAATAATGGCCTGAAAGAAAGCAGGGAGAACAAAGCCAGTCGACTCAGTATAGGCAACTGCGCGAGTGAATTCAGATTACAAACAAAAGCTCAGAATCGGACCTTCTCTGGTACATGAGACTGGTCGAATGGAGGAACTCTCCTGGCCCCCTGGGGTTGTCCTTGTTTCCGGTCATGCCCGACAGCCACTTCTCCAGTGTGTCATCATCGACCTCCTCCAGGTGAATCCGAGTGGAGTCTTCAAGACCCGAATACATCCACATAGGATGGTCTCGGGCTTGAATAGGCTGGATGCGCCGCTGAAGGAAGACCTCCAAGAGATCCATACCGGTGACCCCGTCACGGATAAGCTGGACCACTCGCTCTACCAGCCCCCTCACCTGCGCCTTCTCCTCCGGGAGCACCTTCAAAGGGGAGGGTTTCCTCACTCGGTCCATGGTGAAAGGAGGGAGGCTAGTCGACTGCCCTAGCGTCGACTGGTCTTTGCAGTAAAACCAGGTCGACTGCCATCCGCGAACTGAGTCGGGAAGAATCATGGCCGGAAAGGAACTTTTCCCTCTCATCTGAACACCAAGACCCCCACACATCTGAATCACTTGAGTCCTCTCGTCACTCGGATTATCCTTTTTCACCGTCTGGGAGCGACAAGTGAAAATGTGCTTGAAAAGGCCCCAGTGAGGCTGACAACCCAGGAAATTCTCACACAAAGAAACAAAAGCGGCGAGATAAACGATTGTGTTGGGAGTGAAGTGGTGGAGTTGTGCCCCAAAGAAGTTCAGAAATCCCCGAAAGAAAGGGTGAGGAGGCAAGGAAAATCCACGGTCGACATGGGTGGCAAGGAGAACGCGCTCACCCTCCCGAGGTTGCGGCTCAGATTCCTTCCCCGGAAGCCGCACCGATTCATAGGGGATCAGCCCTCCTTCGGCTAGGTCGTCGAGGTCTTCTTGGGTGATCGTTGAGCGGATCCAGTCGCCCTGGATCCAGCCCTTCGGCAGGCCGGTTCGCGAGGATGATCCACCTCGACTAGTCGCTTTTCCCTTCGACCTCGCCGTCGCCTTCTTTGCCCGCTCCAGAGCCGCCGTCTTCTCCTTCCCCATCGTCGCCGGCGAGACGCGTACGGAGCGGTGGCGCTGGGGCGAGAGCGAGCGCGGCGAGGGAGCGTGAAGAGGAGAAGAGATAATGGGGACGCACTGTTCGAGAGACCCCGGTCCGACGCCTTATATGAGGCCGCTTCTGAGTGGCTGACTGGTAGGCCCGGGCGGCCCTGTCAAATCCCGTAACAATCGCACGCGCGATATGTGGCGAAAAAGGTGGCGCGGGGATCGAGGCGGCTCCGCTCTATCCCATCCGATTACTGCGGCCTCCCCCGTCCCACACGGTTCCCAAAATTCGGATCCCGTGAAATCTGCAGGCAGCAGAACAACTTGTCAAACCGAAGATCTCCTCCACACCGTCACTCGGAGCCCTTCAAGTAAAGAAACTCACTCAACAAAAAACTAAGAATGGATCAAGGCGGCTGAAAAGGAAGTTGCTGTCATCACTCAGGTTCATTGATCCGAAACCAGATAGGCTCATGGCATGAAAAATGAGTCGGGGAAATTCTCAACTCCTTCCCCACTCAAACCTCGATCCATTCGGGGGCTAATGATGAAGCTATGTACCTAGGGTAGGGTCATGGACCTATCCAAACTGCCCTACCCAAGGACATCTCTAGAAGAAATCACCTTTCAATCGACTTGGAAGTGTTCCACTCGACAAACTCGGAGACACTCGACCAAGAAGCGATCACTCGACCAAGACCAAATCACTCGACGGCCAGGAGACCTAAAGGCACTCCACACACTAACGATCGGTTATTAAGTAGCTTTTATGATCATCATAGCACTTTATTAAGGGCGTTACCAGTAACGCCCAACCATAATGTATTTAAAACCCTGCATAACTGAGGGCCGGAGGGGTCCGGCGAACTCTATATAAGCCACCCCCCTCCTCAGTGTAAAGGGTTCGCACCCCTGTAATTCATACACGCATAATCCAGTCGACTGCCTCTGGGCTCCGAGACGTAGGGCTATTACTTCCTCCGAGAAGGGCCTGAACTCGTAAACCTCGTGTGCTTACAACTTCTCCATAGCTAAGATCTTGCCTCTCCATACTTACCCCCCTATATTACTGTCAGACTTAGAACCACGACACCCTCTCCGCTTGTCCATTGGATTGGGGGTGAGCCACCGATGCTATATCAAGCCGGATGTGCTCACGTTGGCAAAATTGCTCCATCTCTCCCTTTGATAGATTAGTACCATTATCCATTATAATACTGTGTGGAAAACAAACCGGAATATCACCTTTTTGATGAATTGAACCGCTGTGGCCGCATCACACTTACTGACTGGCTCTGCTTCCACCCATTTGGTGAATATCAATTGCTACTAATAAGTGGGTCTTTTTGTCCTTGGAGCGTTTAAAGGGTCCAACCATATCAAGCCCCCAAGTCGCGAATGGCCATGTTATTGGGATCATCCTCAACTCCTGAGCCAGAATATGAGCATGGCGTGCAAATTTTTGACAACCGTCACATCGTTTGACTAAATCCTCAACATCAGCATGAGCTGTTAACCAATAGAAACCGTGGCGAAAAGCTTTAGCCACCAAGGACTTTGAACCGGCGTGGTGACCACAATCCCCTTCATGGATTTCTCGCAAAATCTCACAACCCTCCTGAGGAGAAACACAACGCTGAATTGCCCCTGAGATGCTGTAATGATGCAATTCTCCGTTGAGTATAGTCATCGATTTGGAACGCCGGATTATCTGCCGGGCCGAGGTTTCATCCTCTGGTAACTCGCCCCGGTTCATGTAAGCCAGGTATGGGATTGTCCAATCCGGTATAACTTGCAAAGCTGCCACCAATTGAGCCTCCGGGTCAGGAATAGCCAACTCCTCCTCTGTTGGTACTATGACTGACGGATTATGCAGCACGTCAAGAAAGACATTTGGTGGGACCGGTTTACGCTGAGAACCAAGGCGGCTTAAAGCGTCCGCCGCTTCATTCTTTCGCCGGTCTATATGGTCCACCTGATAACCCTTGAAGTGACCAGCCACTGTGTCCACCTCTCGTCGATATGCAGCCATGAGTGGGTCTTTAGAATCCCAAGTGCCAGACACTTGTTGGGCCACTAGATCTGAATCCCCAAGGCACTTAACCCGGCTTAAGTTCATCTCCTTAGCCATCCTAAGACCGTGGAGCAAGGCCTCATATTCAACTGCATTGTTAGTACAAGGGAACATTAGACGGAGGACATAACAAAACTTGTCACCTCGTGGGGAAGTTAGGATGACTCCAGCCCCCGAGCCCTCCAACTGTCTGGATCCATCAAAATGAATAGTCCAATATGTGTTATCCGGCTTTTCCTCTGGTGCCTGCAATTCCGTGCAATCATTGATGAAGTCCACAAGTGCTTGGGATTTAATTGTTGTGCGAGGTATGTATTTGAGCCCGTGAGGTCCAAGCTCAATAGCCCATTTGGCAATCCGGCCCGTCGCTTCTCTGTTTTGAATGATATCTCCCAGAGGGGCTGAACTGACCACTGTGATAGGATGACCCTGAAAATAGTGTTTAAGCTTCTGGCTTGCCATAAACACTCCATACACTAGGTTCTGCCAATGTGGATACCTCTACTTTGACTCAATGAGCACCTCACTGATATAATAAACCGGCCGTTGAACCAGATATTCCTTGCCAGCTTCCTTGCGCTCCACCACAATAGCTATGCTAACAGCTCGGGCTTTAGCAGCCACATATAGCAATAACGACTCCTTATCGATCGGTGCTGCAAGCACAGGCGGTTCAGCTAACTGCCTCTTTAGATCCTCAAACGCTTTATCAGCTGCCTCGCTCCAGACAAAATCATCTGTTTTCTTGAGCATCTGATATAAAGGGATAGCCTTCTCCCCAAGACAACTGATAAACCGGCTCAAACCCACGATCCGGCCGGCCAGACGTTTAACGTCATTGATACACGCTGGTTTAGCCAAATATGTAATTGCTGAAATTTTTTCTGGATTAGCCTCAATGCCTCTATTTGACATCAGAAAACCCAAGAGTTTGCCTGCTGGAACACCAAAGACACACTTTTCCGGATTGAGCATCATCTTGTAAACCCGGAGGTTGTCAATGGTTTCTCTCAAGTCATCTATCAATATTTCCTCGTTTCTAGATTTTATCACAATATCATCCACATATGCATGAACATTGCACCCAATTTTCTTATGAAGACAATTCTGAACACAGCGTTGATAAGTCGCATGGGCACTCTTAAGCCTGAAGGGCATGGAGACATAACAGAAGGCTCCAAAGGGAGTGATGAAAGTTGTCTTCTCCTGGTCCTTAACTGCCATTTTGATCTGATGATAACCGGAGTAAGCATCCCGAAAACACAAACGCTCACAATCTGATCAATACGAGGGAGGGCAAAGGGGTATGCAGGACAAGCTTTGTTCAAGTCTGTGTAAACTACACACATACGCCAAGTGTCGTTTTTCTTAAGAACCAGCACCGGATTAGCCAACCACTCTGGGTGAAAGACCTCCATGATAAACCCTGCGGCCAACAACCGAGCTACCTCTTCACCGATAGCCTTACGCCTTTCTTCATTGAAGCGGCGGAGAAACTGTCGGACCGGTTTAAACTTAGGATCAATGTTAAGTGTGTGCTCAGCGAGTTCCCTCGGTACACCTGGCATGTCAGAAGGTTTCCATGCAAATATGTCTCGATTCTCACGGATGAACTCGATGAGCGTGCTTTCCTATTTGGGATCCAGGTTAGCGCTGATGCTGAACTGCTTGGATGAATCGCCAGGAACAAAATCAACCATCTTAGTATCTGTGGCCGATTTAAATTTCAATGCTGGATCATGTTTCGTAGTTGGCTTTTTCAAAGAAGTCATATCTGCCGGATCAACTTGGTCCTTATAAAACTTCAATTCCTCCATGGCACAAACCGACTCAGCATAAGCCGCATCACCTTCCTCACATTCCAAAGCGGTCTTCCTGCTCCCATGTACTGTGATGGTCCCCTTATGACCTGGCATTTTAAGCTATAGATAAACATAACACGGCCTCGCCATGAACTTAGCATAAGCCGGTCGCCCAAACAAAGCGTGATACGGACTTTTAATTTTCATCACCTCAAAAGTCAGTGTTTCTGACCTTGAATCATAGTCATCTCCAAAAGCCACCTCTAAGGCTATCTTGCCTACTGGATATGCAGACTTGCCAGGCACCACACCGTGAAAAACAGTGTTTGACGGTTTAAGACTCTTATCTGTCAACCCCATACGACGGAAGGTATCATAATATAGAATATTGATACTGCTTCCCCCATCCATGAGTACCTTCGTGAACTTATATCCCCCAACTTGAGGGGCCACCACTAGGGCCAAGTGACCCGATTGTCAACCCGGGGTGGGTGATCCTCTCTACTCCACAAGATGGGTTGCTCAGACCAGCACAAATACCGAGGCACTGCCGGTTCAACAGAGTTCACTGCCCTCTTGTGAAGCTTCTGATCACGCTTACACAAGCTAGTGGTGAAGACATGATATTGCCCACTATTTAGCTGCTTAGGATTGCTCTGATAACCCGACTGCTGCTGCTGGTGGTTCCCCTGATGGTTGTAACCTCCCTGGTTGCCTTGGTGCCCTTGATTGATGTGTCCAGTTTGATTACCCTGAAATCCTGCACTGGAACTGCCACCTCCATAACCCGGCCCGTGGAAACCACCTCCTGAACCGTCGGGTGGGCCATTATCGTACTGGAACATATTGGAGTTCTTGAAATATCGCATGATGTAACAATCCTTCCAAAGATGCGACGCTGGCTTCTCCTTTGATCCATGCTTTGGACAGGGTTGATTTAACAGGCGCTCCAAATTGGGGCCTGAACCTCCGCCCCTCTAGGGCTGCTTGCCCTTACGGCGCTGGCTATTCTCCTGAGCATTGGTGTTAGAGACAAAGTCCAAGCTGTTGTCGGCTTTGCGCCTACCACTGTTCTCATGGCCTGCCGGATTATGCTGTTGACCCTTGGCGTTGCCGTTCGTTTTCCCTTTCCCTGGTTTGTCCTCCTCTGAGTCAGGGTCTTTGGTATTATCTGAATCGGCGTACTTAACCAAAGCGGCCATGAGCGTTGACATATCATTGCAGTGATGTTTGAGCCTTCCTAACTTTTGTTTGAGCGGCAGAAAACGGCAATTGCCCTGCAACGTTAGCACTGCGGTATCTGCATTGATACGATCCGATGAATGCAAAATAGCTGAGACCCGCTTGACCCAATGGTTCGTGGACTCCCCCTCCTCTTGGACACAAGCGGCTAGATCCACAATTGACATGGGCTGCTTACAAGTATCTTTGAAGTTCTGGATAAACCGGTGCTTCAATTCGGCCCATGATCTGACAGAGTTAGTTGGTAAGCTCTTCAACCAAGTACGAGCGTTCCTTCCAACATCATGGTGAAGTATTTAGCACATACCGCTACATCCACATCTAGCATCTCCATTGCCATCTCGTAGCTTTTAACCCATGCCTCTGGTTGCAGATCGGCGGTATAATTGGGTACCTTACGAGGTCCTTTGAAATCCTTGGGCAGTCTCACATTACGTAAAGCGGGGGTAAGACACGGCACCCCTAAGGAACTGAACACCACACCTGGCTCCACTGAAGCGGTAGGTGAACCGGAGTAGGTTGACGGGCTCCGTGCAGAGCTGCTAACTCGGCATCTCGACGTGCGCGACCATGGTCTACCACATCCTGCGCATTAGCACCTCCCCCTGCCGGGTTGTGCCCCCGCGGTGGATTACGGTGACGTGCGCTGCTTGATACGATCGGTTCATCCTCAACGTGCCTGCTAAAGCTCCTTCTTGGACGGGGGGTGGAATGAATCTTCTCGCGGCTATGTGAATATGCCTACTGCTGGTTTACAGCTGTTTGAAGGAGATCTCTGGCTCGTCGTGCCTCAATTGAAACTGGTGATTCGCCGTCGGTCGGGAGGGCTGCCAATCGTGAAGCGGCGGCCACAATGTTGTCCAATGGGTTAGAGTAATGCCCGGAGGTGTTCGAACATACTGTGGCACAATGTTGTTCTGACGAGGCGGGTCCATCATGCGCGGCTGAACCGGCACTCCTGTTCCTGGCGCCTCCATCCGGTTTAATATTGGCTAGTTACTTGTTCCTACTCCTGGCGTGTTGAAGAGATTTCACGGCTCATAACCCGACGGGAGATGCGATCGGTACCTTCTTATCATGACTTCCTCGGAAGCGTTCTGATCCAGCCTAATCCAGTAGGCTTGAGCTTCCAATTCGGCCCCTTCTGTAGCCATCCTAACGTTCTCTGCCACTAGGTCCGCTTTAGCCTGGGCTATCTGATCCTTCACCTTTTCAATCTCCGCGTTGTGCTGATCCCGGGCTACTGCATCCACCTCTGCGGCCATCAATGTTGCCAAAGCGTCGAACAAGTCAGACAGGACTTGAGCCAGAGGCGGCGCAGAGCCTCCTGCCCCTGCCGGCGTGGCGGTTGTTGAACCGGAGAGTATTGCTGTGGCAGCTGACGAATGAGGCGCCGACTGTGTACCGGCCATGAAGATAGCGGCCCGGTTTGGCAGGTCAGGGAAGTCCGAAATACTGTTGCCCTCGGATCCTCCAGTAATCCGGCCATCCTGCAACTGATAGAGCGATTCGGTCTCTCCGGAAGACTCGTCGTCGGAACAAACAACGGTTTCTCCATCGGACACCGGTCCGTCCTCGTATTCTGCTCCATGGATGACGCCTACGAAAACATGCTTCGCCATGGGCTGAACCGGCGAAGGCTTGCACGCTGAGCCGTCTCGATGATGTCGGTGCAGATGTCCGGCTCAGGGGCCGGTTCGCTAATCTTGCCGATGAAGACGTGAATCCCACCAAAGGGGACCCGGTACCCGTATTCGATTGAATCGGCCTCAGGACCCCATCCTGCGTTGTCGATGTAGAGCTTGCCGCGACGACTCTTCGTCATCCGTCCCACAGCGTATCCCTTGAGTCCATCAAAGCTGCCCTTCAAGAACTCGAAACCATCGTGCGTAATCCGCCACGGTGGGCGCCAACTGTCGTGGGTTTGTCACGGCAGATGTCCTTGTGAAAGGACTTAGTCGTGGAGCCATTGCAACGGGTTAGCTTAAAGGAGTTAAACCGGACAAGGGGACACGGGGAGTTTATACTAGTTCGGCCCCTTCGATGAAGGTAAAAGCCTATGTCTAGTTGTGATTGGTATTGCTAGGGTTTCGAAGGCTAGGGAGCGAATCCGCTTTGTCTGACTCTCGAGTTGTTGTCTATCGTCCCTAAACCGCTGTCGGGTCGTCCCTTTATATACATAGGTTGACGCCCGCCGGTTTACAGAATCCCGAAGCCGGCTCATAAACACGTCCGGTTCGGTCTCTACACTTCCTATCTTACAATGCAAGTTACATAATTAGGTCGGTTTACATCTACAGGCCGTAACTCGCTTCTGGGCCTTGGGCCTTCATAAAGCGCCATCATTCTTATATCTTCATGGGCTTCTAATCTTCGTAAAGCTAACCTGGCTACTCCTGGCCGGTTTACGTCCAGTAGTAATATCCCCAACAGGAGGTATGCCTAACAAATAGAGGAGTGAAACCTCTAACCGAGAAGAACCGGCAAAACCTCCAACATCGAAAACATCATAGAAGATGCATGTGAACTCCATTTTCAATGAACTCGAGCTTGTCATCAAGATGACTGTCGGTGTCAAAACCGGCGGATCTCGGGTAGGGGGTCCCGAACTATGCGTCTAGGCCGGATGGTAACAGGAGGCAAGGGACACGAAGTTTTACCCAGGTTCGGGCCCTCTTGATGGAGGTAAAACCCTACGTCCTGCTTGATTAATATTGATGATATGGGTAGTACAAGAGTATATCTACCACGAGATCGGAGAGGCTAAACCTAGAAGCTAGCCTATGGTATGATTGGTGTTCTGTATGTTGTCCTACGGACTAAAAACCCTCCGGTTTATATAGACACCGGAGAGGGTTAGGGTTACACAAAGTTGGTTACAATGGTAGGAGATCTACATATCTATATCGCCAAGCTTGCCTTCCACGCCAAGGAAAGTCCCTTCCGGACACGAGACGAAGTCTTCAATCTTGTATCTTCATAGTCCAGGAGTCTGGCTGAAGGTATAGTCCGGCCATCCGGACACCCCCTAATCCAGGACTCCCTCAGTAGCCCCCGAACCAGGCTTCAATGACGATGAGTCCGGCGTGCAGATTGTCTTCGACATTGCAAGGCGGGTTCTCCTCCAAATTCCGTGTACCTGTTGAATAAAGTCCGGTTTCTTGTAAATGTTGTGCTCCTTGGCTTCTACGCCTAATAATGGCCGTCTCCCACGTGTTAAACGAATATGAAAAGTCTGAGTGTTTTTACATCCACACCCCTAGCCGCGTAAATGAGCCGCCCATTTAAGGGGACGAGGATTTAGATCCAAACCACACCTTCTCCCCTTCGTGAGTGTTCATCAGAGCGCATTCGACAAAGGTCCATACCACCATGGCCAGCCGACGCAACTCCTCCTTTCGCCCTTCCAGCCCTCAGCCTGGATATTGGGAGAGATGCTCCATCCCGCATAGCGAGCTAGTGACGCTCCAGACCAAGGAATTTCTCCCCCCGGCCTATATGGTCCCGGCTCAAGCCGGTCTTGCCATCTATAATGGCGGAGAGCAAGCGGAGAGTGCCCCTAATCCCTCCGAAGGAGAGTGGGTATGCCTCGTCCCTTATTTAATAAGGGGCTCGGATTTCCAATCCATCCGTTTCTCTGGGGGCTACTGGAGTTCTATGGCCTCCAGCTACACAATCTTACGCCTGCCTCCGTATTGCATATCGCGGGCTTCGTAGCCCTCTGCGAGCTGTTTTTGTGTGTTGAGGCTCATTTCGGACTGTGGAAAGAGCTATTCTGCCTCGTGCCCCGCTCTCAGAAGGGGTCGATGTATCAAGTGGGCGGAGCTGAAGTGTGGCGCATCGCCGGGATCAGATATCTATCCGGAACCCCAAAGAAGGCGTCTGAGGACTGGCCTTCAGAATGGTTTTACATAGAGGACGTCCCGCTGCCGGATCCTGTCCGGATCGGCCTCCCTGAGTTCGACAGTGCTCCACTAAAGAAGCGCCTAAGTTGGCGTCAACGGATCCCTCAGAGGGAAAGTGACAAGGACGTCCGTTACCTGATGAACCAGATAAGATTGTTAGCTCATTCCGGACTGACCATGATCGGGGTCATGGCCGCATGCATCATGCGAGGGGTGCAGCCGCTACAGTATAGAGGCCACCCCATGTGGGATTTCAACGGGGAGGACGACGCCACCCGCTATGGCCGTAAGGGACCGGATTCGGCTGCGGCCCTAACAAAGACCTTGTCCGCTTTGTACAAGGGAGAAGAGGAGGAATTTCTCCGCGTCAACCCGCAGGGTGGATTTTCTATGTACAATCCCCCAAGCTGGGTAAGTGGTTTACTTGCCCATCCGTTTTATATTCCCATTGTTAAATATTCAGTCTAACGACTTTAACGCAGGAACTGTGCCAGGCTGTTAAAGAAATAAACAACCCTCCTCCACAACCCGAGGACCCAGGACGGTCCCTCGACCCGGCCTCTCAAGAGGATCCGGACTTATCTGTGGAGCTGATTGATGGAGTGTTCCATCAATTGAGCAAGGACAATGCCTTGGTGGCCATTACGGTTGATTACCCAGGGATAATCCCGGCCTCCCAGGTAACTGAGACCGAAGTCCTAGTACCCCGAATAAGGGTCCGCCCTCTCGTGTTTTCAGTTTCCTGATTACAACCAAGCTTTGTAGGGGAGGTTTTTGAGACGGGAGGCCGAACCTGCGGCGACAAGCCAACGAGGGGCCGCAGGGCCCTGTGGGCAGAAAAGAGGTGTAGTCCGGACCGAGACGTCAGCACAAAGGTATGGCGCGCCCCCTTATCCCCAGGTGTTATACCTTCAAGGCATGTTAACACTCATGCTCTCTTCAGGACAAAGAGACCTCGCCGGACTATATCCGGGGAGGCTGCCAATCGCGCCTCCACCAGCCAGGCTCCAAAGCCTAGTCCGGAGGCGGAGGCGAACACAAGGCGCGCACCGGACGCTCCTCCGACGGTGGATGTGGACAGGTTGTCAGCCACCAACTCTGAGGTGGAGAGTGCCATGAACCACAGGCGTCGCCGGACAATTCTTCGTGACGCTTGTTTCTCCCGAGAGGCATTAGATGCCTTCAATTCGGGAGATGCGTACCTCCGTGCCGCTCAAAATGGTCTAGCCAGAGCCACGAAGCAATATGTAAAAGACATACGGGTAAGACAATTTTGGTAATTATATATATATATATATATACCAGTAGCCCCCGAGACTTGAAACAGTTAGAATAACTGATTTAAGGATCATATGTTATGAAGGTTCTTACAAAAAAGAATTCCCTACTGTCCAGGAGCTGGAAGAGTGCAAAGCCCAACTTGAGGCCGCACTAGCCGCGGCAGGGGAGCCCAAGGAGACCCCCTCTCGTAATATACACTTCGAAAGATAAGTATTTTGCGAAGCACAGCATGGGTGCGAATCTGACAAATGAAATTGCAGATGGCGCCGGATTGAGTCCGGAAAGGCAACAACTCCTATGCCAGCTGAAGACTGGGGATAAGGTGCTGACAAAGGTGAGGCGGGAGAAGAACGATCTCCAAGATGCCAACACCAAGCTGGGCGTCGACCTGAAAGATGTTCGTGCCCAGCTATCAGACTCCATTAAGGAGAATCAGCGGCTTCGGCGCGGCATATTTAGTAAGTGCTTGAACGAACCTTTGAAAAAAAAGGTCCGGTGGGGAAGTCGACTAACAGAGTAATGTCTGTAGGTGTGCTAACAGGTCGTCCTGCAGAGGAGATGCCCGGTTCTACGGGTGACCTTCTTCCCGAGCTCTCGCAATTGCTCGAGCGAGTTCGGCGGGCGATGCAAGGCGTCGCCCAGGCCTTGTGGCCATCCATCTCCATGCCCGAAGGTCTTGGAGAGCTTGTGGAGAAGCTAAAGGGAGCACGGCGGCGCTTCCGATTGTGGAAGATATCGGCCTGCCATCAAGGCGCTAGGGAGGCCTGGGCTATGGTGAAGACGCGGTACACAAAGGCTGACCCCAACCACAAGGCCGAGGTCGGTCTTGTGGGGCCCGATGGGAAGGAGATCCCTGTAAGCTTAGTATATGGCCAAGTAGAATTGGCCGCAAAGTATTCCCAGTAGGACTGTAAATTAGACAGCCTGTTAGGTGGTACTGAAGAGGAATACAATCAGTCAGAATGACTATGTAATTTAATTGACATTTATAATGCCTTCTAGCCGGATTGTAGATCGTTTGTCATGGCCGACCTTTTCGCTTCAGCCTCGGGACCTGACGGTCCGGAGTGTGTCCGAATTCCCATGCGGTTATATAAGAACCGGGGAATGCATGGAGACCAGGCGTAGGGGTCATTAGTGCGTGAACAGACAAGTGCCCGACTAGTTATGTTATATTAAATGGTTAGTAAGAAACATCTTCCAGGGAGAATAGTTCTGTTAGGGGTTCCTTTCCCTGGGAGGCATGCCCTAAAGTGCATGCCCATTCTACGAAAAAGACGCGGAAAAAAGCATCTGGGGCGCATAAATAAATAAGTGCAAAAATCATCTTTTAGTTCACCGACCGAATATTCCCTTAAGAACGCTAGCTTTCGGCTTCACCCAGTCTGAGGTACACATCCGGCTGATCCGGCAGTAACAATCGCAGAGGTGCTCCCTTTACCGCCTAGCCGAATAATCGGGAACGTAAGGGTAAGCATAGGAGCCAGGCAACCCAGCTTGGCCAAAACTTAAGTCATATCGATGCATATAATGGTAAAATAAAAGGTACATGCGGAAGTGTAACACATGTGTTGGGCATGAAGCCCGTATAAATAAGCTTCTGTTAAAAGAAGCCCCCAGGTTTAATGAGTGCGAATAGCACGTCATTTGATGAGCCTTTAAAGGCTATAAGAGAAAGGAAGGGGAGAAGGAGAGAAATGTAAGACAGATAGTATATAAAAAATGGACAGAGGAAGGAGACGAACACAGAGTCCGACGCTAGGCATAGAATCTTCGGAGACGGGCTGCGTTCCATGGGTTCGGCTCGAGTCGGTTATCCGATGCATCTCGCAGGCGGTACGCTCCACCAGTCAGGACTTGGTTAATTATGAAGGGACCTTCCCACTTGGGCTTGAGTTTGTCCTTTTTCTTGTCCGGCAGGCGTAGAACTAATTCGCCAACATTGTAATTTTTGGCCCGTACTTCTCTGCTTTGGTATCTTCGAGCCTGCTATTGATAGAATGCGGAACGGGCTTTTGCTACGTCACGCTCCTCCTCCAATGCGTCCAAACTGTCCTGCCGATCGAGCTCGGCTTCTCTTTCTTCGTACATGCGCACTCGAGGTGAGTCATGAATTATGTCGCAAGGCAAAACTGCCTCTGCGCTGTACACCATAAAGAATGGTGTGTATCCGGTGGTGCGATTCGGCATGGTCCACAGCCCCCAGAGTACGGAGTCGAGCTCCTCTACCTAGTGCGTGTTAGATTCCTTGAGGGACCGCACTAACCTGGGTTTGATGCCGCTCATGATAAGACCATTTGCACATTCGACCTGGCCGTTAGTTTGTGGGTGATAGACGGAAGCATAATCGAGCTTGATGCCCATGTTTTTGCACCAGAGTTTTACCTCGTCGACCGTAAAGTTCATGCTGTTATCAGTGATGATGCTGTGGGGGACGCCGTAATGGTGTACAACCACGGATATAAAGTCTATCACCGGTCCGGATTCGGCCGTCTTAACAGGCTTGGCTTCTATCCATTTGGTCAACTTATCCACCATGACCAGTAAGTATTTTTGCTTGTGGGTTCCGCCTTTAAGGGGTCCAACCATGTCAAGCCCCCAGACTGCGAAGGGCCAAGTGATGGGGATAGTTTGGAGGGTGGTGGGTGGCATATGGCTTTGGTTTGCAAAGAGCTGGCAACCGACGCATCGTCGGACTAAGTCCTGGGCGTCTGCCCGGGCCGTCGGCCAATAAAAGCTTGCACGGAAGGCCTTGCTTACAAGGGACCGAGCTGCAGCGTGATGACCGCCGAGTCCGGCATGAATTTCAGCCAGGAGGTTCTGCCCTTCCTCTTCGGAGATGCACCTTTGAAGGACTCCGGTAGTGCTTTTCTTATAAAGCTCTCCCTCGTGGACTTTGTAGGCTTTGGATCGCCGCACTATGCAGCGTGCCTCATTTTGGTCCTCGGACAGTTCCTGCCTAGTAAGGTAGGCGAGGAATGGTTCTATCCACGGGGCGATGACGGCCATTATTACGTGGGCTGAAGGTGTTATTTCATTGGCAGAGCCTCCGATTGTGTCAGAACGTTCGGTGTCGGGCAGTGCGGTTGGGTCCGGGCTGTTATTGTTCGGCTCCCCTTCCCATACTACGGATGGCATGAACAAACTTTCCAAGAAGATGTTGGGGGGGACTACATCGCGTTTTGCGCCGATGCATGCCAGGACATCTGCCGCCTGATTATTTTCCCGGGCTATATGGTGAAATTCAAACCCTTCGAACCGAGCTGACATTTTTAGGACGGCATTGTGGTAAGATGCCATTTTTGGATCCTTGGCATCGAAGTCTCCATTTATTTGGGATATTGCGAGGTTTGAGTCCCCGCGCACCTCTAGGCGTTGAATGCCCATGGATACTGCCATCCGGAGACCATGTAAAAGGGCCTCATATTCGGCTGCATTGTTGGAGTCTGTGTACATAATCTAGAGTATGTATTGAACTGTGTCTCCTGTGGGGGACGTCAAAACGACGCCAGCCCCTAGTCCGGCCAAAATCTTCGAGCCGTCGAAATGCATGATCCAATTTGAATATGTGCCGTACTTTTTAGGGAGTTCGGCCTCCGTCCATTCTGCGACGAAGTCGGCCAAAACTTGCGACTTGATGGCTCGCCGTGGCTTATAAGTTATGTCGAACGGGAGGAGCTCAATGGCCCATTTTGCAATCCGGCCCGTTGCGTCACGGTTGTTTATAATACCGTTAAGTGGTACTTCCGAGGCTACTGTTATTGAACACTCTTGAAAGTAGTGTCGTAGCTTCCGGGATGCCATGAATACCGCGTAAGCAATCTTTTGATAATGCGGGTACCATGATTTGCACGGAGTGATGATAGTGGACACATAATAGACCGGCTTTTGAAGGGGGGATTTGTGTCCGTCTATTTCTCGTTCGACGACGAGCACTGCACTTACAACCTGATGTGTTGCTGCAATGTAAAATAGCATTGGTTTGCCAGTGTTTGGCGCGGCCAGGATTGGGTTTGTTGCCAATATGGCTTTTATTTCGTCAAGTCCGGCCGTGGCTGCATCCGTCCATTCGAAGTGTTCGGTGCGCCAAAGGAGGCGGTAAAGGGGTAGAGCCTTTTCTCCCAAGCGGGAGATAAAGCGGCTTAGAGTCTCCACGCATCCGGTTAACTTTTGTATTTGTTTGAGGTCCTTTGGGATATCCAGTTGTGACAGAGCTCGGATCTTGGCTGGATTTGCTCCAATTCCTCTACCGGATACAATGAAGCCCAAGAGCTTTCCGGCTGGGACGCCGAAAACGCATTTTTCCGGGTTGAGCTTGATGTCATATGTTCGGAGGTTATCAAATGTGAGCCTCAAGCCGTCTACTAGAGATTCGACATGTCTTGTTTTGACGACCACATCATCTACATATGCCTCCACTGTTTTGAAGATCTGGTTTGCCAGACATGTATGAATCATGCGCTGATATGTTGCGCCAGCGTTTTTGAGCCCGAAGGGCATTGTGTTGAAGCAGAATGGGTCGTATGGTGTGATAAATGCCGTTGTGGCTTAGTCTGAGTCTACCATCTTGATTTGATGGTAGCCGGAATATGTGTCGAGGAAACACAACGAATCGTGTCCTGCGGTAGCGTCGATAATTTGATCGATGCGGGGGAGGGGAAGGGATCCTTTGGGCAAGCCTTGTTAAGGTCTTTAAAATCAACGCACGGGCGCCAGGATTTGTCCTTCTTTGGTACCATCACCAGGTTTGCTAGCCAGTCCGGATGTTTTATATCTCTGATGAATCCGGCCTCCAATAGCTTTGCTAGCTCCTCTCCCATGGCCTGTCTCTTAGGTTCGGAAAAACGCAGAAGAGCTTATTTGACAGGTTTGAATCCTTTTAGGATATTTAAGCTGTGCTCGGCCAGCCTGCGTGGGATTCCTGGCATGTCTGAAGGGTGCCAGGCGAAAATGTCCCAGTTCTCTCGTAGGAACTCTCGCAGTGCGGCGTCTATATCGGGGTTTAACTGTGCCCCGATGGAAGCTGTTTTATTGGGGTCCGTTGGATGGACCTGGAATTTTACTATTTCGTCCGCCGGTTTAAAGGAGGTGGACTTGGATCTTTTGTCGAGTACCACATCGTCCCTATTCACCATGGAGCGCAATGCAGTCAGTTCCTCGGCCGCTAGGGCTTCGGATAGTGCCTCGAGGGCCAGTGCGGCTGTCTTGTTTTTGGCGCAGAGTGCTATGTCCGGATCACTAGCGAGAGTGATGATCCCGTTAGGCACGGGCATCTTGAGCTTCATGTACCTGTAATGGGGTATTGCTTGGAAGATTGTAAACACTTCCCGCCCTAGCAGAGCATGATAACCGCTGCTGAACGGAGCCACATGGAACGTGACCTCTTCGGACCTGTAATTATCCGTCGTGCCGAACACCAGATCTAGTGTGATTTTTCATGTACAGCGCGCTTCCCGACTGGGGATTATTCCTCTAAAGGTTGTGCTGCTTCGCTCAATGCGGTTCCAGTCTATTTCCATTTTTGAAGGGTTTCCTCATAAATGAGGTTCAATCCGCTGCCGCCATCCATGAGTACCTTGGTAAGACGAAAGTCGTCCACTATTGGACTGAGGACCAATGCGACTAGTTCTCGGGCTGTTCGGAATTTAGGTTCATCACTGGCGTTAAAGGTAATAGTCGTGTCACTCCATGGGTTTATTGTTGCTACTTGGTAGACTTCGGCAAGGCTGCGGAGTGTCCTCTTTCGCATATTATTTGATGTGAAAGTCTCGAAGACTGTTAATACCGTATTGGTGTCTCTGGGGTGGCTTTCTGTGGCCTCCAGAATTAGGAGATCTTTGCCAATTTTGGCCACCTGCCGGAGTATCCAACATGCTCTAAGGCTGTGAGTTGGTGTGGCGTCCTCTGCACTATGAATTTTACAGGGTCCATTAAGCCATCCTTCCAGTACAGTTCCATGCCCTGTAGAGGGTTTTTGCTTTTTGGTGTTTGACCCGGGTGTCTGGCGATGATGCACCCTTTTATTTCGGACAGGGTTTGTATTCAGGGCCGGATCGTCCCAAAATTTTATTTCGGTTTTCTAGGCGCTTTCCATCGCACTGTACTTTTGTACAATGGACGCTAAGTCAGCGAAGCATGTAATATCACGGCGACTTATGGCGTTGAGGATTCCCTTGTCCGTGCAATTATTGCAGAAGATTGAGATTGCGTCTTCCTCGTGGCAGTCCCTTATCCTATTCCTAACCAGGAGGAATCTGGCCCAGTAATGATGTTCTGTTTGATTGGGCTCTTGCCTGATTTGGGATAGATCGCTTATGTTCGGGTGGGTGGGTGGAATTAAATCCGAAGCCTCACCCATTCTGAGGCTAAAAGGCCGAGGAATTTCCGAACTCGAAAATTTGGATTCCTGGATGTTATCCAATGAATCCAGCCCATCGCCTGACTCTAAGTTCAGGTCTTCAGTGATATCCTCCCCTCCACGGGTATCCGGCTTGGAGGGATCAGGAATCCGGACATAGCTAGTCCTTAAGATAGATGAAGGATCGCCGCACTGTCCCTCTACCACGGCAACGTGATGGGTAACTTGGGGAGAGTTAATCTCTCTCAGATCAGGTTTAGGCCCAATCTGGTCGTAATCCATAGCGACTCCCAGGGCGGCGATGCGATCCAAGAGCTCGTTTATGGAGGAGAGCTCCATTGGATCTAACTGCTCGACGAGTTCCGAGCTGACATGAAGATTGTTTTCGATGGCTCGAGAGGTCATCATCGGCGCAGAAGCCGAACAGGCGGTCATAAGAAAACCACCTAGCCGGAGGGTTTGGCCGACAGCCAAAGCTCCCTTAGCAACGGTGCCGTCTTTAAAGACGGGGCGAGGCATCCTTCCTGATGGCAACGACACAGAGGAACTCTCAATGAAAGCACCAATGTCGTTGTCAAAACCGGCGGATCTCGGGTAGGGGGTCCCGAACTGTGCGTCTAGGCCGGATGGTAACAGGAGGCAAGGGACACAAAGTTTTACCCAGGTTCGGGCCCTCTTGATGGAGGTAAAACCCTACGTCCTGCTTGATTAATATTGATGATATGGGTAGTACAAGAGTAGATCTACCCCGAGATCGGAGAGGGTAAACCCTAGAAGCTAGCCTATGGTATGATTGTTGTTCTGTATGTTTTCCTATGGACTAAAAACCCTCTGGTTTATATAGACACCGGAGAGGGTTAGGGTTACACAAAGTCGGTTACAATGGTAGGAGATCTACATATCCGTATCGCCAAGCTTGCCTTCCACGCCAAGGAAAGTCCCTTCCGGACACGGGAAGAAGTCTTCAATCTTGTATCTTCATAGTCCAGGAGTCCGGCTGAAGGTATAGTCCGGCCATCCGGACACCCCCTAATCCAGGACTCCCTCAATGACCATAAGCTCTAAGACTCACAAAGCGAACCAAACAAGAACCAGTAAAGATGATGCAAGGATGCAATGGTTTGAGCTCTCTACGAACGATACGATCAAGCTACTCACCGAGAGCCCCCCTTGATAGTACGGCAATAGATCCTATAACCCGGTCTCCCAACTACCACTATGAGACCGGTAAAATAGAAAGCCTATCAAGGGCAAACCTTTGTCTTGCACATAGTCCACTTGAGCTAGATGACGACGATCTTGACTTCCTCAAGTTGGACCACCTTTCTAGATTGTGTTGGCTTGATGAAGACTAGTTGATTGCTCCCCCATACTCCACTATGGGTGAGCCACTCTTCGGCATATCTTCATAAATCCATTGTTACCAAAATGGACGGCAAGCTTCAAGCATTTGATCTCTTCATGATGCTCCACTTGAACTTGCACATCGCAACCTAACCTCACAAAGAACTCTCACGAAAACCATGGGTTAGCAAACAAAGTGTAATGGACAATTCTTACCATACCATGGGATCACTCGATCCCTCGGTACATCTTGTATGGTTTGTGTGTTGATCAACTTGATTCAATCTTGATTTAATCTTGATCAACCTTGAATCTTTCCAATTCTCTTCATTTGGATGTTGTCTTGAAGGTAGACATGAATGATCACACAATCTTCTTCTTCAAGACATGCTTGCAATAAGCTCAACACTCACATGACCAATCTTTGGATAATTCCTTGAATAGCACCTTGGTCGACACAAACTCTCCTTGAAACCAACACATGTACTCCAAGAAAAGCCTATGGACAAAACCTTCAAATATAACTCAGGGCAACCATTAGTCCATAGAGATTGTCATCAATTACCAAAACCAAACATGGGGGCACCACATGTTCTTTCACATGCCTTATGGGCAAGATGACTAAGACGCCGTTCTCCGGAACTATGGAGCGAGCAACAGATTTGTTGGAAATCATACATACTGATGTATGTGGTCCGATGAATATTGAGACTCGCGGCGGGTATCATTATTTTCTCACCTTCACAGATGATTTGAGCAGATATGGGTATATCTACTTAATGAAATATAAGTCTGAAACATTTGAAAAAGTTCAAAGAATTTCAGAGTAAAGTTGAAAATCATCGTAACAAGAAAATAAAGTTTCTAGGATCTGATCATGGAGGAGAATATTTGAGTTACGAGTTTGGTCTACATTTGAAACAATGCGGAATAGTTTCGCAACTCACGCCAGCCGGAACACCACAGCGTAACGGTGTGTCCGAACGTCGTAATCGTACTTTACTAGATATGGTGCAACCTATGATATCTCTTACTGATTTACCGCTATTGTTTTGGGGTTATGCTTTAGAGACGACTGCATTCACGTTAAATAGGGCACCATCAAAATCCGTTGAGACGACGCCTCATGAACTATGGTTTGGCAAGAAACCAAAATTATCGTTTCTTAAAGTTTGGGGCTGCGATGCTTATGTGAAAAAGCTTCAACCTGATAAGCTCGAACCCAAATCGGAGAAATGTGTCTTCATAGGATACCCAAAGGAAACTGTTGGTTACACCTTCTATCACAGATCCGAAGGCAAGACATTCATTGCTAAGAATGGATCCTTTCTAGAGAAGGAGTTTCTTTCGAAAGAAGTGAGTGAGAGGAAAGTAGAACTTGATGAGGTAATTGTACCTGCTCCCTTATTGGAAAGTAGTTCATCATAGAAACCGGTTCCTGTGACACCTACACTAATTAGTGAGGAAGCTAATGATGATGATCATGAAACTTTAGATCAAGTTACTACCGAATCTCGCATAGGTCAAACAGAGTAAGATCCACACCAGAGTGGTACGGTAATCCTGTTCTGGAGGTCATGTTGCTAGACCATGACGAACTTACGAACTATGAGGAAGCGATGATGAGCCCAGATTCCGCAAAATGGCTTGAGGCCATGAAATCTGAGATGGGATCCATGTCTGAGAACAATGTGTGGACTTTGGTTGACTTGCCCGATGATCAGCAAGCCATCGAGAATAAATGGATCTTCAAGAAGAAGACAGACGCTGATGGTAATGTTACTGTCTACAAAGCATGACTTGTTGCGAAAGGTTTTCGACAAGTTCAAGGAGTTGACTATGATGAGACCTTCTCACCCGTAGCGATGCTTAAGTCCGTCCGAATCATGTTAGCTATTGCCACATTTTATGATTATGAAATTTGGCAAATGGATGTAAAGACTGCATTCCTGAATGGATTTCTGTAAGAAGAGTTGTATATGATGCAACCTGAAGGTTTTATCGATCCAAAAGGTGCTAACAAAGTATGCAAGCTCTAGCGATCCATTTATGGACTGGTGCAAGCTTCTCGGAGTTGGAATAAACGCTTTGATAGTGTGATCAAAGCATACGGTTTTATACAGACTTTTTGAGAAGCCTGTATTTACAAGAAAGTGAGTGGGAGTGAAAGTTCAACTATCCCTATGTGGTTTTGGTAATTCATAACAACATATAGCTCATTGAGCTAATACTATTCCAAGATAATTATTTTAGGAAAGCTCAATGATTGGCATGGCATGGATGTGAAAGTGGAACCCTCAAAATGCTAAGGACAATGGATTGGCTCAAGCTCAAAAGCTCAAGACTCTTCATTTTATATTTTAGTGATCCAAGATCACATTGAGTCCATAGGAAAAGCCAATACTATTAAGGAGGGATGAGGTGTTGCTTAATGAGCCTCTTGCTTCATGTGCTTAGTGATACGCTCCAAAACCCTCAACTACTTTCCCATATCCACATATGACCAAAACTCTAAGCCAAACTCGGTCCTACCGATTCTTCCTATCCGGCGCCACCGAGTTTCACTTGTCATTAGCCACTGCCAAACCCTAGCAATTCGGTTATACCGATAAGGATCTCGGTCCCACCGATATGGGGTTGCAAACTCTCTGTTTCCCTTTCGTAACTTTTCGGTCCCACCGAAAGAGCGAATCGGTCCCACCGAGATTGCAATGTAAACTCAGTGTTTCCCCTTTGTAACTTTTCGGTCTCACCGAGTTCCACTCGGTCTCACCGAAAGAGCAAATCGGTCCCACCGAGTTTGCCTGACCAACTGTCTGGTTAGCTAATTACCAAATTCGGTCTCACCGAGTTTGTGTAATCGGTCTCACCGAGATTACGTTATGCCCAAACCCTAACCGAATCGGTCCTACCGAGTTGCATTTCAGTCCCACCGAAATTCCTAACGGTCACTAGGTTTACTATTTCGGTCAGACCGAGTTTTCTGATTCGGTCCCACCGAGATTGGAAAACTGTGTAACGGTTGGATTTCGTGTGGAGGCTATATATACCCCTCCACCTCCTTCTCATTCAGTAAGAGAGCCATCAGAACACACACATCATTCCAACTCATTTGTTCTGAGAGAGAACCACCTACTCATGTATTGAGACCAAGACATTCCATTCCTACCATATGAATCTTGATCTCTAGCCTTCCCAAGTTGCTTTCCACTCAAATCTTCTTTCCACCAAATCCAAATCCTATGAGAGAGAGTTGAGTGTTGGGGAGACTATCATTTGAAGCACAAGAGCAAGGAGTTCATTACCTACACACCATTTGTTACTTCTTGGAGAGTGGTGTCTCCTAGATTGGCTAGGTGTCACTTGGGAGCCTCCGACAAGATTGTGGAGTTGAACCAAGGAGTTTGTAAGGGCAAGGAGATCGCCTACTTCGTGAAGATCTACCGCTAGTGAGGCAAGTCCTTCGTGGGCGATGGCCATGGTGGGATAGACAAGGTTGCTTCTTCGTGGACCCTTTGTGGGTGGTTGCTTCTTCGTGGACCCTTCGTGGGTGGAGCCCTTCGTGGACTCGCGCAACCATTGCCCTTGGGTGGAGCCCTGTGTGGACTCGCGCAACCGTTACCCTTCGTGGGTTGAAGTCTCCATCAACGTGGATGTAGGATAGCACCACCTATCCGAACCACGGGAAAAACATCCGTGTCTCCAATAGCATTTGAACTCTCCAAACCCTTCCCCTTACATTCTCGCAAGTTGCATGCTTTACATTCCGCTGCCCATAAACTCTTTGCATGCTTGCTTGAATTGTGTGATGATTGCTTGACTTGTCCTAGAATAGCTAAAATCTGCCAAGAACTAAAATTGGGAAAAGGTTAAGTTTTTATTTGGTCAAGTAGTCTAATCACCCCCCCTCTAGACATACTTTCGATCCTACAAGTGGTATCAGAGCTTTGGTCTCCATTTGCTAGATCTCCATAGCTTTTGGTGGTCATAGCCTTGGTTTCACAACCTAGGAGAGTATGGCGTCTAGCGAGGGAAATTATCACCGTAGAGGTCCTTACTTTGATGGTACTAATTTTGCTAGTTGGAAGCATAAAATGAAAATGCATATTCTTGGACATAACCCCGCTGTTTGGGCTATTGTGTGTGTTGGTTTGCAAGGTGACTTCTTTGATGGGAGAGAACCAAACCGTGAAGCTACCGCGGATGAGTTGAAGATGTTGCAATACAATGCTCAAGCTTGTGATATTCTCTTCAACGGATTGTGCCCCGAAGAATTCAACAAAATCAGCCGCCTTGAGAATGCAAAGGAAATTTGGGACACTTTGATTGATATGCACGAAGGTACCGATTCCGTCAAGGAATCCAAGTTGGATGTGCTTCAAAGCCAACTTGACAAGTTCAAGATGAAGGATGGTGAAGGTGTCGCTGAAATGTACTCTAGGCTTGCTCTCATCACAAATGAGATTGCCGGCTTAGGAAGTGAAGAGATGACCGATAAATTCATCATCAAGAAGATCCTAAGAGCCTTGGATGGAAAATATGATACCGTGTGCACATTGATCCAAATGATGCCCAATTACAAAGATCTCAAGCCAACGGAGGTGATTGGAAGAATTGTTGCTCATGAGATGTCACTTAAGGATAAAGAGGAACTTCACAACAAATCAAGTGGTGCCTATAAAGCCTCATGTGAAGCCCCTACATCATCAAGTGAGAAACAAGACTTCAATGAAGAACTGAGCTTAATGGTGAAGAACTTCAACAAGTTCTACAAGAGTAGAAGCAAAGATAGAAGCTCCAAATCAAGGTCCTACAATGACAAAAGATCTTCAAGTCGAGAGCGAAACTGTTACAATTGTGGAAGACCCGGACACTATTCCAATGAGTGTACGGCTCCCTATAAGAGAAGAGAAGATTCTCCAAAAAGAAGAAGCAAAGGATCACCACCAAGAGAGAGAAGGAGTAGAGATGATCATTATGAACGAAGATACTCACGGAGAAGCAAGGATTCGGGAAGGAAGGAAAAATCATCAAGGAGCTACACAAGACGAAGACATCAAGCTCATGTTGGTGAATGGGTATCCGGCTCCGACTCCGACAGCCACTCCAAGAGAAGTTATCACTCCGACTCCGAAGATACTCAAGATGAAGGTGTTGCCGGTCTAGCACTTGTGTCAACCAACTCCTACGACATATTTGACTCACCAAATGAAGGAGTTGGAAGATGCTTCATGGCCAAACGTCCTAAGGTAACACACCCCGAGTATGTTGATTTCAATAGTGATGAAGATGACTTGTTAGGTGATGATTTGCTTGGCGACAACTCTAGTGATGAATACTATGATGAAAGACCAATTAATCATGCTAATCAAGATAAAACGAGTGAAAATGATAAGGAGAAGATTGAGGCTCTGACTAAAGAACTAAAAACTCTTAAGTTGGCTCATGACACTATCTTCGAAGATCATCGAGAACTTTTAAGAGCTCATGAGAAACTACGCTTTGAAAAGCTCAATCTTGAGCAAGAGCATGAGTTCTTAAAGGCAATCAATGATGATCTCCGCAAGAAAAGTTCTTCTCACATTGCCAAGCGTTTACTCTTATCCACTTACATGCCTCAAGTCAAGTCTAACAAGAAAGATTCTTCCTCTAGTTGTAACAATGATCATGCTAAATTCAATATTGTTGCTTCTAGTAGTTCTCTTGATTCCACTAATGATTCTCTTAGCCAAGTTACACTTGAGCAAGAAAATAGCTTATTGAAGGGAATTATAGAGAAAGGAGTGTACAAAAGCCTTGCCGGGAGTAAGCAATTCGAGGAAATTGTGCGCAAGCAAGGAATGCACCGGAAGAATCAAGGTGTTGGTTTTGAACGAAAGTTCAATGCCAATGGAGTTGAATGGGAAGAAGATCAATACCCCAAGACAAAGTTTGTCCCTCAACAAGAGAAGTATACTTCTTTCAAGGGGACACAAGCTCAAGATGATCTTCCACCACAAGACTACGAGCAAAAAGGCAAGGACAAGCTTCAAGAGGAAATTGATGCATTTGAAGAAGCTCCTAAGACCTTAGTAAAGTGGATTCCCAAGACTTCTTCAAGTTCCACTTCATCAAGTACGACTACAACTCCAAGGATTCCCATCAAGATGATGTGGATCCAAAAGAAGAAGAACTAGAGAGTTCTTGAGGGTGACTCCGCCAACATACTTCACTCTTATCATTTTGGCAAGAACAAGTGCAATCAACTTCCACATCTTGCACTAGCTCAAGGATTCACAAACCCTCTTGTTGGTAAGACAAGGGACAAGGTAACCTAAAAGTTTTCATGGACATCATCTTTTGTGTGCATCACTCTATGTCTATGGATATCCTTGTTTGTTCCTTGAGGGACTAACCCATGTAGGTATTGAAAGTGCAATTCACTCAAATGGATAGCTCCAAGAGATCTACATCAACATTGAGCATCCACATCTTCAATGTCTACATGAAGTCATCATCGACAAAACCCAAGGTTAGTTCATCCCTCTTAGGGGGGATATCACATCTAGGGGGAGCTTTACTCTAAGACTTGAGCTAAAGCAACTCTAAAGATGTGAACAAAACAATGCTTTATGTAAAAGTGGTAACCCCACTTGAGCTTAAACGATGAGTATGACCTATGATCAAGTGTTCTCACTTGACTCCTAAGTCAATATACTCATATATAGATGACCTAGTCATCGCAAATTGCTTGATAGATGCTAGAATTGGTTGTGCATGCCTTGCCACATATTTCATTTGCCATCTTATTGTGTGAGCATGCTGATTGCATATTTTACTCATTCGAGGACATTCACTTGTTGCTTTGATTGTTCGGTTTTATTTCTTTTTGCCAAGTGGATGGACAAGAATGCCTAAGAACCTCCTCTAGCTATCTATGCTTTTCTCGTCTCAAACTCTATTCATGCTGCATCACAAAATTTGATCAAGTCAGATTTGAACCACTCTGTGTGAGGAGCGCTCGGAGTCCCCGATTCGTCATAGACTTAAACTTCCAAAACCTCTTTATGATTCTCGGTTTGACCGATACTCCACTTTCGGTCCTACCGAGATCATTAAGTTGATCTAGGTTTTCGATCTCGGTGCAACCGATTTGAACCCTTCAGTCTCACCGAGTTTCAGTAACTGCACGCAGTTATGAATCCCGGTGCCACCGAGTTGTTCAACTTGGTCACACCGACAGGGTCGGGCTATATATAGTCACGGGCAAAATTTGGAAATTTCTCTGAACCCCTTCACCCGCGCGATAGCCTGCTCTGCCCCCGAGGTCTCCGGATCATCTTCTCGCCGCCAGCAGCCTCCAGTCGCTGGTCTCCGTCGCCGTCAACGGGATTTCTGCCCCGCCGTTGCCGCCGTAGCAAGTCCCCGCCGAACTAGGGTATGGACTTGATCTTTGTGCTATTCCTCAATCTGATTCCTAGCACATTGTGATCATATTGATTCTTGCCACGACTGAAACACTTCTATCCAGTCAAAACGCTCATAGATTAGGTTTGATTCGAAAATTCTAGGTTTAGGTCTCCGCCGAAACCATCTCGGACCCACCGAGTTGAAAAACTCGGTCCCACCGATTTGGCTTATGCCATTGCACAAGTGAGACTCGGTCTGACCGAGAATTACTTATCGGTGTGACCGATTTTTGAACTCAGTGAAACCCTAGCAGTCTCGGTGCCACCGAACTGTGACTCGGTCCTACCGAGTTCACTAGTTTAGGTTCCAAAACTGCTTCGGTATCACCGAGTTTGAAAGTCGGTAGATCCGAGATGATTTCAGTGGGAAACTAAAACTAAGTTTTTGAATCATTTCTTTTTGCAAAAATCTCTGCATTTTGTGATGCTCATCCACTCTATCTCTTCTATAATCTATTCACAGGGTCAGCAGTCAGTTTGCATCATGTCAGACCAGAGTGACAGCCAAAACTTGTCAGAGCAGCAAGTGCAGCTGAGTGAGGGCACTAGCCCCTCAAGTTCCTCAGATGATGGCAGCAGGAGCACACCCAGCAACCTGCCTAAAGCTGCCACGAGACAAAGGAAGAAGAAAACCTCAGATTCTGAAGATGAGGACTATGTGGCAGAGGAAGAGGCCACTTCCAAGAGAGTTGAGCCAGCTCAAGGCTCAAAGCCAGGCCTGAAAATCAAAAGGCCAGCAGGCAGGCAGCCCATGTCAAAGGCTAGAGCCTCAACTGAGAAGCCTGCTCCCATTGAGCCCGTTGCAGCTGAGGGCAAGAAGAGGAAAGAGAGAGTGAAGAAGACTGTGGCTAGAGTGCTTGGGAAGGCCTCCATCATGGTAGAAGAGGAGGAGGAAGAAGAGGCAGCTGCACCAGCGCCCAAGGCAGCCAAACTTATGGGAGATGCCATAAGGTCAGGGGGAGCTGCATCCAAGCCCAAGGAAGCACCTAAGGCTGCATCTAAGCCTAAAAGTGCACCAAAGAGAAACACAAGAAGCATCCCAGCCACTGAGAAGAACAAGGCCCCAGTGCCTGAGACTGTTGCAGAGAAAGAGGAAGAGAGTGTCCTTCGGAAGCTCAAGCCCAAGATCACAGACCACAACGATGCTCATCCTGTGGCTGAGGATATGAAGCTAAGGAGAGACTCAGGGCTCAGGAAATGGAGAGAAGCAGATCCATATGCTTCTAGGAGAAGGACTGCAGTGGACTACAGGTTTCATACCAAGGAGCAACAGGATTTCTATGAGACAGTGCTACTTGACAAGAAGACAATTGTATGTGACATGAGATGGGTCAACTGGACCTATATCAAGGATAATGAAGAGTACTACCCAGGAGTTCAGGACAGCTTTAAGGCGTGTGGAGTAGAGGACTTTGTTGGGCAGAAGCTCACAAAGTGGAACGAGGAACTCATCATGCAGTTCTACTCCACAGCTCACTTTTATCCGGATGGGAGGATTACATGGATGTATGAGGGTACGAGGTACCACTCTACTGTTGAGGAATGGGCGAAGCTGATCAATGCCCCAGAGGAGCAAGCAGATGACTTGGAAATTTATGCCAAGAAAAAGATGGACCACAACTCCATGTCCAACATGTACAAGGAGATTCCGAATGAAGCACTTGACACGTTCAAGTTTGGCTCAGTGCATTATCTGCTCTCAGGATTGCCTACGATCAACTGGATCCTTAGGCACACCCTTCTGCCCAAGTCTGGAGATCACAAGATGATCAGTGGTCACGCGATCAATTTGCTTCATGTTTTTGACGTGCCTCAAAAATTCAAAGTCATGAGCCTTATAGTGGAAACAATCAAAAGGACTGCGGCAGATCAGAAGAGGAGCTGTGGATATGCCCCTCAGATTCAGGAGCTCATCAACTCCAAGATGGGCACGGGCGTATATTTGTTGGATAAGGAACACCTGCCCATCCGTCCAGATTTTGAGAACAATGAAGTTGTGATGACAGAGAATGAACCATCATCTGCCCATGCACAAGCTCAGAAGGAGAAGGCGAAGAAGGAGAAAGCTGCCAGGATGCCTACTCAAGCGGAGGCATCTGACTATTTCTTGAAGACCAAACAAGAGCAGCTCAGTTACTTGATTGTGTCCACCCTGCGGATTGAGCAGAGTATAGCCACCCTGACTCAGAACCAGGCGAGTTTAGAGAGGATCATGGAACAGAGGTTCTATGACTTGGACATCAAGCTAACAGAAGTTCAGTCTGCAGTGGAGCAGCTCCAGGAGGACATGAATGAGAGGAGAGGCAGGACCACGACTCATGCGTTTGCGAGGGTACCACGAGGTCCGAGGTCGTCTGCACTGCCAGTTGCTGACACCAGAGCTACAACATCTGCACCAGCCACAGCCTTAGTTCCACCAGCTCCAGCATCCACTTCAGCTTCCACTCCGACCACGTCTACTGAAGGCTTCGTTCTTGGAGTGATCCGGACTCCACCACCACCTGAAGATCAAGCCTGAGCGTCGACTTAGCACTATGCATTTTCTAGGAACTTTTTGGTAACTTGTTGCCAAAGGGGGAGAAAATGTATAGATCCATAGGCTTCGAGAGAGAGAGTGTTGCTTTTTCTCTCTTGCTTTATTTGGTGGTTTTTCGAACTTTGTTTGCTTGTGTGTGAGATACTACGTCCTTATGCTGTGAGACATCGATGATCATGTGTTTGATCATAAGCTACACTTAATGTTTGCTTGATGCTTGCTTAAATATTATCATTCTATCTATCGTTTGTGATCATTCACTATTCTTGGTGATGAGTGCATGTATTTCAATCTTATCATTTTTGAGCGCTCCACCAAGATGTATGTGACATGGAAGAGTAACCCATGACTCTAACTCTTTGTGCATTTGCAGTCCAAAGCAAATTTTAAATATGCACAAATTTAGGGGGAGCTCTTACTTATCACATACTTCTCAAAGCGACGATATATTCATGCTTATTATCATTTGTCGAAGCTTTGATCTATATGTTGTCATCAATTACCAAAAAGGGGGAGATTGAAAGTGCAACTATCCCTAGGTGGTTTTGGTAATTCATAACAACATATAGCTCATTGAGCTAATGCTATTCCAAGATAATTATTTCAGGAAAGCTCAATGATTGGCATGGCATGGATGTGAAAGTGGAACCCTCAAAATGCTAAGGACAATGGATTGGCTCAAGCACAAAAGCTCAAGACTCTTCATTTTATATTTTAGTGATCCAAGATCACATTGAGTCCATAGGAAAAGCCAATACTATTAAGGAGGGATGAGGTGTTGCTTAATGAGCCTCTTGCTTCATGTGCTTAGTGATACGCTCCAAAACCCTCAACTACTTTCCCATATCCACATATGACCAAAACTCTAAGCCAAACTTGGTCCTACCGATTCTTCCTATCCGGCGCCACCGAGTTTCACTTGTCATTAGCCACTGCCAAACCCTAGCAATTCGGTTCTACCGATAAGGATCTCGGTCCCACCAAGAAGGGGTTGCAAACTCTCTGTTTCCCTTTCGTAACTTTTCGGTCCCACCGAAAGAGCGAATCGGTCCCACCGAGATTGCAATGTAAACTCAGTGTTTCCCCTTTGTAACTTTTCGGTCTCACTGAGTTCCACTCGGTCTCACCGAAAGAGCAAATCGGTCCCACCGAGTTTGCCTGACCAACTCTCTGGTTAGCTAATTACCAAATTCGGTCTCACCGAGTTTGTGTAATCGGTCTCACCGAGATTAAGTTATGCCCAAACCCTAACCGAATCGGTCCTACCGAGTTGCATGTCAGTCCCACCGAAATTCCTAACGGTCACTAGGTTTACTATTTCGGTCAGACCGAGTTTTCTGATTCGGTCCCACCGAGATTGGTAAATTGTGTGTAACAGTTGGATTTTGTGTGGAGGCTATATATACCCCTCCACCTCTTTCTCATTCAGTGAGAGAGCCATCAGAACACACACTTCATTCCAACTCATTTGTTCTGAGAGAAAACCACCTACTCATGTGTTGAGACCAAGACATTCCATTCCTACCATATGAATCTTGATCTCTAGCCTTCCCAAGTTGCTTTCCACTCAAATCTTCTTTCCACCAAATCCAAATCCTATGAGAGAGAGTTGAGTGTTGGGGAGACTATCATTTGAAGCACAAGAGCAAGGAGTTCATTACCTACACACCATTTGTTACTTCTTGGAGAGTGGTGTCTCCTAGATTGGCTAGGTGTCACTTGGGAGCCTCCGACAAGATTGTGGAGTTGAACCAAGGAGTTTGTAAGGGCAAGGAGATCGCCTACTTCGTGAAGATCTACCGCTAGTGAGGCAAGTCCTTCGTGGGCGATGGCCATGGTGGGATAGACAAGGTTGCTTCTTCGTGGACCCTTTGTGGGTGGTTGCTTCTTCGTGGACCCTTCGTGGGTGGAGCCCTTCGTGGACTCGCGCAACCATTGCCCTTGGTTGGAGCCCTATTTGGACTCACGCAACCGTTACCCTTCGTGGGTTGAAGTCTCCATCAACGTGGATGTAGGATAGCACCACCTATCCGAACCACGGGAAAAACATCCGTGTCTCCAATAGCGTTTGAACTCTCCAAACCCTTCCCTTTACATTCTCGCAAGTTGCATGCTTTACTTTCCGCTGCCCATAAACTCTTTGCATGCTTGCTTGAATTGTGTGATGATTGCTTGACTTGTCCTAGAATAGCTAAAACGAAAGAAATTAAAAATTGCAATTTTAGCACTAAGTGTCTAATCACCCCCCTCTAGACATACTTTCGATCCTACACAGTAGCCCCGAGTGGATAGTAGTAGATGATTGGCTCCGCAAGACAGCTAGGTAGTTGACCATAGCAGGATGCACAGATGCGGAGAAGGTAAAGTTTGGCGCACATCAGTTAGAAGGACCCGCAGCATCATGGTGGGAGAATTTCACAGCCACTTTCCCAGTCGACACTGTCACATGGGACCAGTTTCAGCAGGCTTTTCGTACTGCACATGTTTCATCAGGAGCTATGGCCATGAAGAAGCGTGAGTTTCGCAACTTGCGCCAAGGAGGACGGACAGTTGGCCAGTATGTGGAGGATTAGTAAGTTAGCACGTTATGCCCCAGATGACGTCGCTACGGATGCAGCTAAGCAGGAGAAGTTTCTGGAAGGACTGAATGATGAGTTGAGCATGCAGTTGATGGTAGCAACCTTCAACAACTACCAGGAGTTGGTAGATCGTGCTCTTATGATTGAAGGGAAGCAGCAGCAAATTGAGAATCGCAAGAGGAAGTATGGACAAGGAAGTACAATTCAGGAGCTCAGCAGAAGCCACGTTTTACCCCTAGACCGGGAGGACATTTTCAGCATACCCATGGAGGAGGTAGCTCGCACAATCACAATGGCACCAAGAATGGTAATGGCAATGGAGGAAGCAACGGCCAGAACCGCACCAACCCATCAACCCCAGCCAAGAAGGACCTGAGCCAAGTCACTTGTTTTAAGTGTCAGAAGACCGGACATTATGCCAATGAATGTCCTGAAGGCCAAAATGGCAATGGAAGTTCTGGGAAGAAGCCGAACCCTTTCAACAGGGGACAGGTGAACCACGTTAGCGTGGAGGAGGTTGAAGCTCAGCCCGATGCAGTAATAGGTAAGTTTTTGGTTAAGTCATTTACTGCACTCGTTCTTTTTGATACTGGTGCATCGCATTCATACATCTCAAGGGGATTTGTGGATAAGTATAACCTACCAACCCAAGCCCTTAGGTCACCCATGTTAGTAACCTCGCCCGGAGCAGAGTATGTGGCTAGTCTATGGTGTGATCGGTTACCATTAAGGATTGGTAACTATGTTTTTCCCTCAGACCTAATAGTATTGGAATCTCAAGGATTGGATGTGATATTAGGCATGGATTGGTTATCAAAGTATGAAGGGAATATTGAATGTGCTAGTAAGTCAATTTTGCTTACCACCCCAGAAGGGAGAAGGATCAAGTATGTATCCCGGCATGTGCCAAAGAGGACTCAAGTAAATTGCCTAACAGGAGTTGTGCAGGAGGAAGTACCAGTGGTAAGGGATTTCCCTGATGTATTTCCAGAAGAGTTGTCAGGCATGCCACCGGATAGAGATATTGAGTTTTTGATTGAGCTATTGCCAGGCACAGGGCCAATATCAAAGAGACCATATAGGATGCCAGCAAAGGATTTGGTGGAAATTAAGAAGCAGATTAAGGAGTTACTGGATAAGGGATATATTGCCCAAGTTCTTCACCTTGGGGATCGCCAGTACTTCTAGTGGAGAAGAAGGATGGATCGTTAAGGATGGTTGTTGATTATCGAGGATTGAATGAAGTAACGATCAAGAACAAGTACCCACTACCAATGATCAACGATCTGTTTGATCGATTGCAAGGAGCTAAGGTATTTTCCAAGATCGATCTGCGATCAGGATACCACCAGTTGAAGATTCGAGAACAGGATATTAGACAGCTTTTACCACCAGGTATGGGCTGTATGAGTATACCGTTATGTCATTTGGTCTGACTAACGCACCTGCCTATTTTATGAACATGATGAACAAAGTGTTTATGGAGTTCTGGATAAGTTCGTCGTAGTGTTCATTGATGATATCCTGGTTTATTCGAAGAATGAAGAGGAGCATAAGGAGCATTTGCGTTTGGTACTTGGAAAGCTCAGAGAACATCAATTATATGCCAAGTTCAGCAAATGTGAGTTTTGGTTGAAGGAAGTAGGATTCCTCGGACACGTTATATCTGGAGAAGGTATAGCAGTTGATCCCACTAAAGTTGAAACCGTGACCAAGTGGGAAGCCCCAACAACAGTTGGAGAGATCCGGAGTTTTCTTGGACTCGCAGGATACTACCGGAGATTTATTGAGAATTTCTCAAAGATTGCGAAGCCTATGACTGAGTTGTTGAAGAAAGATACCAAGTTCATATGGACAGAGGAATGTGAGGCTAGTTTCCAGAGTTGAAGAAACGTTTGGTTACCTCACCAGTGTTGATTTTGCCAGACCAGACCAAAGATTATGAGGTGTATTGCGACGCTTCACGTCGAGGACTTGGAGCAGTGCTTATGCAGGAAGGGAGAGTTGTTTCATATGCCTCAAGACAACTGAAGCCTCATGAGTTGAATTATGCCACGCATGATTTGGAGTTAGCAGCCGTAGTGCATGCATTGAAGACATGGAGACATTTTCTCATTGGAAATCATTGTGAGGTGTACACGGATCATAAGAGTTTGAAGTACATTTTCACACAGAAGGAGTTAAATCTCAGACAAAGGAGATGGTTGGAGCTTATCAAGGATTATGATATGAAATTGCATTATCATCCTGGAAAGGCTAATGTAGTAGCTGACGCATTAAGCCGTAAGAGCCATGTCAATACATTAATGACGGGAGAAATACCAAGGGAGTTAGCCGAAAATCTTCGTGAACTATGTTTGGAAATAGTTCCGAGAGGTTATGTAGCAGCAATGGAGATTCAGTCAACCTTGATGGATAAAATCAGGGAAGCTCAGAAAGCTGACAAAGAGATTGCCGCTATAAAGGAGAAACTGAGCAAAGGAAAAGCTAAAGGATTTCGTGAGGATGAGCACGACACCCTATGGTTTGAAGACCGTTATGTGCCCAATGACCCGGAGATCAGGAAGTTGATTTTGCAAGAGGCACACGACTCACCGTATTCAATTCACCCAGGAAATACCAAGATGTATCTGGATTTGAAGGATATTTTCTGGTGGACCGGAATGAAGAAGGATATAGCGGAGTATGTAGCAGTTTGTGATGTATGTCAGAGAGTAAAGGCAGAGCATCAGAAGCCAGCAGGATTGTTACAACCATTGCCGATACCCGAATGGAAGTGGGATAAGCTAGGCATGGATTTTATCACGGGATTGCCCAGGACTCGTTCAGGCTATGACTCGATTTGGGTTGTAGTTGATCGATTGACGAAGTAGCTCATTTCATCCCAGTAAAGACCACTTACACCAGTGCTAAGTTGGCAAAGATATACATGACCAGGATCGTATGTTTGCATGGAGTTCCAAGGAGTATCGTATCAGATAGAGGAACCCAGTTTACCTCAAAGTTCTGGAAGCAGTTGCATGAAACTTTGGGTACCAGGCTAGAATTCAGTACAGCTTTTCATCCACAGACAGATGGACAGACCGAGAGAGTCAATCAGATTTTGGAGGATATGCTGAGAGCTTGTGCGCTAGATTACGGATCTAGTTGGGACGATAATTTGCCATATGCAGAGTTCTCTTACAACAACAGTTACCAAACCAGTTTAAAGATGGCCCCTTTCGAAGCCTTGTACGGAAGGAGGTGCAGGACACCGTTGTCATGGGACGAAGTTGGAGACCGCCAGTTGTTTGGACCTGACTTGATTAAAGAGTCTGAACAGAAGGTGAAATTGATTCGCGATAGGCTCAAGGTAGCCCAGTCCAGACAGAAGAGTTATGCGGATTCTAAACGCAAGGAGACAGTTTACGAAGTTGGAGATAGAGCTTATCTTCGAGTATCTCCACTTCGAGGAACAAAGCGTTTTGGAGTTAAAGGGAAGTTAGCACCACGATTTGTAGGACCATATCGAGTTTTGGAGCGTATGGGAGAAGTGGCCTACAAGTTGGAATTGCCCGAAGGATTGTCAGGAGTACATGATGTGTTCCACGTTTCTCAGTTAAAGAAATGTCACGCGGAGATGGCTGACATACCGTTGAGAGACACAGTGCCTTTGGAAACTATTCAGTTGGATAACGATTTGACCTACGAGGAGAAACCAATTAAGATCCTCGAGTTTGCCAGCCGAGTTACTCGCAGCAAGGTTATTAAGTTTTGCAAAGTTCAGTGGAGCCACCACACGGAGGATGAAGCCACCTGGGAGCGAGAGGAAGATTTGCTCAAAGACCACCCTCACCTATTTTCTAGCCAACCCGAATCTCGAGGGCGAGATTCATCTTAAGGGGGGTAGGTTTGTAACATCCCAAATTTTCAATTTGGAATGTTATACATTAGATCATCATGCATATCATATTTTATTTTGCATTTTGGTTGATCCTAGAAATTCTACGCAACTCAATGACCCACGGAGAGAGTTGGGGATTTCGTTATTTTCATATTTGAGTTTTCTCAAATTTTGAGAATAGGATCATTTGATTTTATTATTTTATCATCAATTATTTCTATTACAAAAATATGAGAGAGGGAATAAAATGACTTTCCCAAAATAAAGAAATATTGAGGATTTAATAATAAAATCAAATAAGATTTTATTTCGGAGTTTTTCGGTGTTTTATTGAATTTAGGAAAAATGTGCGTTTTTCAAAATTGCATTTAGGTCCCAAATAAATGTTCACCTTGTGCGGCTTGATTTTAGAAGCCCGTGAAAATTTATTTCGGAATTTTTGAAGTCCGTTTAGTATTTCTTTTTATTTTTCTTCCGAGCGGAATAATTAAAAAAAAAACGAACCGACCTAACGGGCCGTGTCCGACTAGGACTCTGGCCCGACTAGGCAATATAAGCCGGCCCAGCCCCCCGGGAGAAAACCCTAGCCGCCCCAGCCGCCCCGCCCCCACGCACCGCGGCCGCCGCTGCGCGCCGCCCCGCCTCGTCCGCCGCACCGCCTGCCTCATCCGCTCGCGGGTTCAATTTATTTTTTTAAACACGAGAAAAAAATCAGCGTTCGTTCGTTCTAGCGAGCGTTCGTCGTTTTTCTTTTTCTCAGATTAAATCCTCGATTTTTCTGATCGTGATTCCTGATCCGATTTTCGTTTTAGTATAACTTTTCGCTCGTTTATCGGAATCAGGCGATTCAAGCGCCTAGAGATTCGTCTCGAAACCCTCTATCCGTTTAATCAACTTAAACAAGTTTTTGCTACTGTAAAATTTGCCCTAGATCCAGATTGCTAGAACGAAGTTGTTTTCTTTCGCCGTTTGACTTTCGTTGCTTCGTTCGATTTGATTCTTTTTGCCAACCGGAGTTCTTAAGTTGAACCTTCTGGTTAGATCTCTTATTTGAGTTTTACCCGTGCACTAGATGAGTACTTATTGTGTGCTTGTTTGTTTGTCTGCGATAGAATACCCGGAGTGCGCCGCCTGTTACTTCGAATCGTTAGGTTTCGCGGATCATCAGCAAGGCAAGTAACACTTTGATCATACTTTTCTACTAACCCAGTTTTATTGCATTAGATCAATCCTCACACATTGCATGATTAGGATCTAATTAAATTGTGGGATGGGAAGTAGTTGAGGTAGTACCTATTACCTGTTTATTATCAAACCTTTGGGAGTTACTTCTATGTTTGCTTATTATGCCATGCTATGCTAGTAGACGTGGATTGGGTGAGTGATATCCATGACAGATGTGAGTTTGTTAATTAATGGTTTATCTAAGGTGGCAACTTAAACACACATCTGGGTGGATTGAGGCACCTGGGTATTCCAGGACTTGCCTGTTTTCTTTTGGACTGCCACCCAGGCTCAAAGGGATCATGAGACTATTCATACTAGAAACTTCCGTGTGCAGCCACAAGCTATTATAGGCTCTAGCATAGTTGACTAAGTTGTGCGAACTCTTACAGTGGTAGACTAGAAGATGTAGGGGATGTAGGTGGTACGGTCTACCCGATCGTAAGGTGCTAGCGCTTCTGAAAGACTATGTCTCGGTCATCCATCTTCTCAAACACCATGTAGTGCGAGAAACCAAACGGAGGCGATCGAGTCTTGTGGGGAAAAGTGCGCAAACCTCTGCAGAGTGTAATAAACTGATCATGATTAGTCGTGTCCCTGGTTATGGACATCTTGAGTATCTAGTACTTGGATTTTCATGTGAATCTCAACATGTTACTCTAAATTAATTTTGTTGGGTTATGTTAAAGATGATGCTTAATTGGGATTGAGAATGCTGTCAACCATTCTCAATGTTTAACAACCACCATGATAGTTAAATAAATTTATTCCTTTGCAGCAGGCAAAAATTGGCTTTGCGCAAAACTGTAACCATAGAGCTTTCCACTAGCCAAATATGCATATAGTATAGCTGTTTCATTCCATTACTCTCTATGTGTTACCTTGCCAGGATATTCCATGTGCTGACCCGTTTTCGGGCTGCAACGTTAATGTTGCAAACTTTTCAAACGACGATTAAGGAGTTTTTAGGTCGTGGTTCTATACTCAGTGATGCCGTTGGAGTTGATGGACTCACTTATATTCCAAGCCTTCCGCCATTATCGTTATTAGATGGCCTTAAGCCATATTTATTGTAATAAGTTCTCTTATGAGACACTCGATGTAATAAGTGTGTGATTGCTACTATGTTATAAATCCTCCGAGTACTGTGTGGTGTCAGCATTACTGATCCAGGGATGACACCGAAGCATAGAGATCAGACTGTTTGAGGTCTGGTCACTACAGAGATGGTATCAGAGCACACGCTGACTGTAGGACACGACCACTAAGCTAAAAGACCTAGATCACTTTTCACTCTCTTCTCTTCTGACCTCTCATCTTTTCTACTCTTTAGGATGGCGGATGCAAGGAACAAGTTCATACAACCAGATGAAGATACACCCTTTGGACGACACTTGAAGGAAGTCACTAGATACCTGAACATAGGAGTACCAAGCTTCACCGGAACCTACAATGCCACTTTACCTGAAGAAGAGCGCTGGATGATTCAAGTTCAAGTTCCAAGAAGGACGTTCATGCCAGTCACTGAGCCCATAGAGTTTTCTTTTGATGCACCAACTTGGAGTCTAGGAAAGAGCATGGCAGCTCACATCGCCATGGGATGCATTGGAGAAGTCTACGGCAAGAATCTCAAGGATACTATCTACCAGATTTGTGGGCGCCGAGATGAACACTGGGAGATGATCAGCACCAGGAAGGATAGATCAATCGCAGCTTTTATCCAGGAGTTAAACCATCACATTCGACGATAGGAGAACCAGATGTGCGCCGACATGATAGATCTGAAGAAGGCTAAGACTAGAATCAAGGAACTGGAGGAAGAACTCAAGGCTACACGTGAAGATTATGAAGAAGAAATTGAAGTATTGGTGGAGAAGAATGACGACCTAATCAAGAAGATTGGAATATTTATGGGAGGCCCTACGCCAGTAGATGAAGATGAAGAACCCAATGAGATTAGCCCGGAAGACTACATCATCATCGACGGCACCGACTCGGAACCAGATAGTAGCGATGATGACTATGTTGATGAAGCTGGAGCAGATATCATGGAGTCTACAACCGAAGAATATTTCTAGTAGACCACCTCATCAGTAGTAGTAGTCCACCATGTAAATATAGTAGTCCGAGCACTTTTGCGATAGTTAGATCGATTGTATGCCCTTGTTTGATTGAATGAAGTGAATTGTTTGCTTTTGCCTCATGTGCATATGGGTAGTGTTTTCTCTTTAGACCCCCCCTCTATTCTTACATCTCATCTTTTGTAAACCCTCAGATGCCTCCGAGACGTGACCCCGGATTTACCTTTCCACCGGAGCTCACCCAGCTGATCCAGCAGCAGAAATCATTGATGCAGTTGCTAGTCCAGAATCAGAATCAAGGGAACAACAACAACAACCCACCACCACCACCACCTGTTGACCACTTAGCCCATTTTCTTAGGCTGAATCCGCCGGTGTTTTCCAGTAGCACCGAGCCGATAGTAGCAGATGATTGGCTCCGCAAGATAGCTAGGGAGTTGACCACAGCAGGATGCACAGATGCGGAGAAGGTGAAGTTTGCCGCACATCAGCTAGAAGGACCCGCAGCATCATGGTGGGAGAATTTCATAGCCACTTTCCCTGTCGACACTGTCACATGGGACCAGTTTCAGCAGGCTTTTCGTACTGCACATGTTTCAGCAGGAGCTATGGCCATGAAGAAGCGTGAGTTTCGCAACTTGCGCCAAGGAGGACGGACAGTTGGCCAGTACGTGGAGGAATTTAGCAAGTTAGCACGTTATGCACCAGATGACGTCGCTACGGATGCAGCTAAGCAGGAGAAGTTTCTGGAAGGACTGAATGATGAGTTGAGCATGCAGTTGATGGTAGCAACCTTCAACAACTACCAGGAGTTGGTAGATCGTGATCTTATGATTGAAGGGAAGCAGTAGCAAATTGAGAATCGCAAGAGGAAGTATGGACAAGGAAAGTACACTTCAGGAGCTCAGCAGAAGCCATGTTTTACCCCTAGACCGGGAGGACATTTTCAGCGTACCCATGGAGGAGGTAGCTCGCACAATCACAATGGCACCAAGAATGGAAATGGCAATGGAGGAAGCAACGGCCAGAACCGCACCAACCCCTCAACCCCAGCCAAGAAGGACCTGAGCCAAGTCACTTGTTTTAAGTGTCAGAAGACCGGACATTATGCCAATGAATGTCCTGAAGGCCAAAATGGCAATGGAAGTTCTGGGAAGAAGCCGAACCCTTTCAACAGGGGACAGGTGAACCACGTTAGCGTGGAGGAGGTTGAAGCTCAGCCCGATGCAGTAATAGGTAAGTTTTTGGTTAAGTCATTTACTGCACTCGTTCTTTTTGATACTGGTGCATCGCATTCATACATATAACCTATCAACCCAAGCCCTTAGGTCACCCATGTTAGTAACCTCGCCCGAAGCAGAGTATGTGGCTAGTCTATGGTGTGATCGGTTACCATTAAGGATTGGTAACTATGTTTTTCCCTCAGACCTAATAGTATTGGAATCTCAAGGATTGGATGTGATATTAGGCATGGATTGGTTATCAAAGTATGAAGGGAATATTGAATGTGCTAGTAAGTCAATTTTGCTTACCACCCTAGAAGGGAGAAGGATCAAGTATGTATCCCGACATGTGCCAAAGAGGACTCAAGTAAATTGCTTAACAGGAGTTGTGCAGGAGGAAGTACCAGTGGTAAGGGATTTTCCTGAAGTATTTCCAGAAGAGTTGCCAGGCATGCCACCGGATAGAGATATTGAGTTTTTGATTGAGCTATTGCCAGGCACATGGCCAATATCAAAGAGACCATATAGGATGCCAGCAAAGGATTTGGTGGAAATTAAGAAGCAGATTAAGGAGTTAATGGATAAAGGATATATTTGCCCAAGTTCTTCACCTTGGGGATCGCCAGTACTTCTAGTGGAGAAGAAGGATGGATCATTAAGGTTGGTTGTTGATTATCGAGGATTGAATGAAGTAACGATCAAGAACAAGTACCCACTACCAATGATCAACGATCTGTTTGATCGATTGCAAGGAGCTAAGGTATTTTCCAAGATCGATCTGCGATCAGGATACCACCAGTTGAAGATTCGAGAACAGGATATTCCTAAGACAGCTTTTACCACCAGGTATGGGCTGTACGAGTATACCGTTATGTCATTTGGTCTGACTAACGCACCCGCATATTTTATGAACATGATGAACAAAGTGTTTATGGAGTTTTTGGATAAGTTCGTCGTAGTGTTCATTGATGATATCCTGGTTTACTTGAAGAATGAAAAGGAGCATAAGGAGCATTTGCGTATGGTACTTGGAAAGCTCAGAGAACATCAATTATATGCCAAGTTCAGCAAATGTGAGTTTTGGTTGAAGGAAGTAGGATTCCTCGGACACGTTATATCTGGAGAAGGTATAGCAGTTGATCCCACTAAAGTTGATACCGTGACCAAGTGGGAAGTCCCAACAATAGTTGGAGAGATCCGGAATTTTCTTGGACTCGCGGGATACTATCGGAGATTTATTGAGAATTTCTCAAAGATTGCGAAGCCTATGACAGAGTTGTTAAAGAAAGATACCAAGTTCATATGGACGGAGGAATGTGAGGCTAGTTTCCAGGAGTTGAAGAAACGTTTGGTTACCTCACCAGTGTTGATTTTGCCAGACCCGACCAAAGATTATGAGGTGTATTGTGACGCTTCACGTCGAGGACTTGGAGCAGTGCTTATGCAGGAAGGGAGAGTTGTTTCATATGCCTCAAGACAACTGAAGCCTCATGAGTTAAATTATGCCACGCATGATTTGGAGTTAGCAGCCGTAGTGCATGCATTGAAAACATGGAGACATTTCCTCATTGGAAATCATTGTGAGGTGTACACGGATCATAAGAGTTTGAAGTACATTTTCACACAAAAGGAGTTGAATCTCAGACAAAGGAGATGGTTGGAGCTTATCAAGGATTATGATATGAAATTGCATTATCACCTTGGAAATTCTAATGTAGTAGCTGACGCATTAAGCCATAAGAGCCATGTCAATACGTTAATGACGGGAGAAATACCCAAGGAGTTAGCGGATAATCTTCGTGAACTATGTTTGGAAATAGTTCCAAGAGGCTATGTAGCAGCATTGGAGATTCAGTCAACTTTGATGGATAGAATCAGAGAAGCTCAGAAAACTGACAAAGAGATTGCCGCTATAAAGGAGTAACTGAGCAAAGGAAAAGCTAAAGGATTTCGTGAGGATGAGCACGACACCCTATGGTTTGAAGACCGCGTTTATGTGCCCAATGACCCGGAGATCAGGAAGTTGATTTTGCAAGAGGAACAAGATTCACCATATTCGATTCACCCAGGTAATACTGTGAAACTCCAAAAATTTTAATTTGGTTTTCATCAAAAAAATTTGTTGGATTTCTTTTTTTAAAAGAAGGCATTTAAAATTTCTTTTCCAGAAAACCTTCCTCTTAAAAACTTCCTTTTCTTTGGCAAGGATTTTTATTTTTTAAAACTATGGTGTTTGATCTTTTGAAACTTCTTCTCTGTTGGTTTCCTCTCAAAATTTCCTTGGGAGTTTAATCTTTTTCTTTTAAAAAGAAACTCTATGAAAATTTGGGATTTTCATATCTTGTTAACCACCCATGGCTTTGTATTTTGTCCATGTGGTAAAGCCTCTCCAAAACCTCCCCTACTCCTTGTAATCAACCTAAGTTCTCTGTCCCAACTCATCCAAGCAAGTTTTGGATTTTATTCTAATTATTTTCCCCTCAAATCATTTCTGAAAATTATTTGGAGCCTAAGAGATTTTGAAAGCAAGTACCCTTTTTCATTTGAGTTTTGACCTCAAACCAACTCTCCTGGATAGTCCTTTGAACCCACAACCCAGAACCATCTTGATCCACTCCTCCCCTTTTCAAAATTTTCAAAATTCAGTCTCTGCAAGTTTGGACCAGATTTGCCAAATTTGGTGAAATTCATATCTACACTTCTCCAAAAATTCCACAAAAATTCAGGCAGCCTACTTGAGCAATGAGAAGCCACTACACCAAAAATCAGCTCAAGGAAAAATTCCCAGAGGCCAAAAACATTCTGTCGAACACCTGAGCTGCACTGTTCCTTTGCATTTTCAGAAATTCAGAAAAGTTCAGAGACGCCGCGCCGTTTCTTCGTCAGTGATCGGTCACCGTCCACAGTGCGCTTGGCGCGTTGCGCGCGGCCTCTTCTCCCTGGCCAGCACCCCCGCACGCGCGCTTGGCGTCTTCCCGGCGTCGGTGGTGCCCCTGGCCGCCCGCGCCGGCGTGTCTTGCGGCGGCCGAAACCCCGTTACAGCCGACAGGGAACAAGAACGGCGGCTCAACGCCGTTCCACGCCGCCCTTTGCTCCCTGGCTCTACGCGTGGCCCATGCATGCCAGCGCACGCCCGTGGCACCGTCACCGTGGCCCGGCAAGCACGGGACGTGCTCCCTGCCGCCGACGGGCCCGCGCCGCCCCGTTCTGTCGAGCTCGCCCTAAGCATCAAATCCCAGCCGGGTTAGCACCTAAATGGAGCCAGTGGACCTCCGTGATGGCGCCCAACTCCCTAAGCACCCCCGACCGAGCTCTGCGCCGCCGTAATCTTCACCGGAGACCCCCGTTCACGGCCACCGCCTCGGACCGCCTATATAAAGGGCCCCCGAGCTCACCCTCGTGCACGCATCATCTCTACACCTCACCAACGCCCCGCCAGGCCACCAGGAGGACCTCGAGGAGGTCTCCTCCCCTAGCTCCGGCTGCCCCGATCCGCCTCGGCCTCCACCTCGATTCGCTCCGCTCTCTCCGACGAGCCCCTCGATCACCCGAGCCGCCGTCCGCCGGAGCAAGGCTCGCCGCCGACGTGGTACTCGCCGGCGACCACCACCACCACCAACCGACGCGGAAGGGTGCCCTGAACACGGAGGTACCCTCCGATCTCCCTGCCTCACCGTGGATCGCCGCCGGCGACCACCGCGGCTCTCGGGCGCCGACGAGCTTCGTCCCCCCCCATTTGAAAGTTTAAACCTGACGAGTGGGACCCCACCGTCAGCCTCTCTGCCCTCTCTATTGAATCGTTTTCTGGAAGCGCCTTCGGGCAAAATGCGCTTTCCCCTATGGGCTGGCGTATTCTATACGGAAACGTTTTCTGTTTTTATGAGCTAGCCCCTGGGAACTTTCTGTTTCATTACAGATGAGTCCCTGGACAAAAACCTTTATAACTTTTAAACAGAATAATATTTTTGATTGATTCTTTTTTTATTCTCTTCAGATTTTTGTCTAGTTTTTTATCATATTTATTTGAAAAAATTTTGGAATACTTTTTGTGCACCTCGTGGTATTTACGATAGCACATATATTTTCTTTATACCGTAGATACCGAAGGAGGTGACGGAACCGCAAACTTCACCGAGCTAGGCTCCGACTACTCCGAACCAGGCAAGCATGTTTGAACTTTTGATATGATGAGTGTCTTGGCATGTTTTGCATTTAGTTAGTCTCATGGCATGTTGATGAGCATACCGATGAACGTTATTTCCATGCACTGTTGGGGTAAGTGAGTTCGATGATCCATAAGTGTATGGATGTGGATATGAATGGCCATGTGTTGGCATGAGGATGGGTAAGATGGCAGTGTTGTAGCACGCCAGTCTTATGCCAGACTATGTGACTGCAGTGTCAAACCGTATCGGTCCAGTTCCTCCCATTTCCTTCCCTGTACTACCACATGTTTACCGCAAGGAATATGGCTTAGTAAGTTGCAAACCGCTTTCCTGGTACACACCAAAAGGAGAGGCCGTGATGATGGTTCCATGGCCCTGGATTAAAGCCAGTCATCCGGTCAGGGGGCATGGGTGTTTCCGGTTGGGACCGAGAGGGGGGCACCCCTTAGAGCGCGCGTATATAAATTTGATCCCATGCTATTCGAGATTGTGATCTCCCCGTCTCAAAAGTTTTTCTTGGACGATGTCTAGGGTGATTCCTAGCATCGAGAGGTAGGATGGGTGTGTACTGGTTAGCTGTGTTTTCTTCCGAAATACCCTAGACGGAACTAGTCCTTCGTGACTACGGAAATCCGTTGGCTGTGGGAAATTTTTATACAACCTCTGCAGAGTCATATATTCCTTGAATCATCTATTCTATGTCCAAGTTCAGTATCATCTTATCCTGACAAGTGCCAGTTTTGATGACAGAGACTCCGGTGAATCACATGAGTGCTAAGTCCGGTTAAATGATTATTCCTGTGGATGGACTAGTGGCATTTCTTTTAAAGCCCTTTCTGTGATGTCGCTCAGACGTCCGACTGTGGCATTTCTTTTAAAGCCCTTTCTGTGATGTCGCCCCGACGTCCGACTGTGGCATTTCTTTTAAAGCCCTTTCTGTGATGTCGCCCTCGACGTCCGACTGTGGCATTTCTTTTAAAGCCCTTTCTGTGATGTCGCCTCAGACGTCCGACTGTGGCATTTCTTTTAAGCCCTTTATGTGATGTCGCTCAGACGTCCGACTGTGGCATTTCTTTTAAAGCCCTTATGTGGTGTCGCTAAGACGCCCGACTGTGGCATCATTTTCTTATATTTATTTGTTCACCTTTCGAGGCGTCGCTTCAGACACCCGATCGGTTTTCATTGTTTTCATTTATGTTTTGTTGGGATTTCAGGCGGACTACCGCCGTTTCCCTTTTTACTTACTTCGTTATGCTAATTTTTGAATATACATTGGTGAATTAATCGTGACGCACTCATGCATGCATTTGTTATATCTTACGTCCGAACTGTCTTGCGAGTACTTTCAAAGTACTCACTGGCTTGTTGATTTGGCCAGATGCTGACGAAGGCGATCTCATGGATGAAGAGTTCGATAGCGAGTCCGACGCCTAGAGGAATCCCAGTCAGTCTCGTGCGACCCTGGATTTGGTCACTGTATTATATCCGCTTCCGCTACCAAATAAATTCATCGAGCCTCACCTCGACGCTCGATGAGATGCCAGTTTTAGAGTCATGTATCCCACTCCCCGCTGTGTTTTTCCACCACCGCCCTATCCTCGAGTCAGTAGTATGCCTCCACACCACTGTGTCATGTCCGCCATTATGTATAATTATTGGCGTGCTTGTATTAATTTGGTTGAGCTGCCGTGGCTCGACCCTGTAATATATTTTATGCTACTGGCTTATTGTATGAAGAATTTGTCTACCGGTAAGGAGAATTTTTCTCACACTGGACTCAAAAGATTGGTTTCTCAATAAATATTTTATTGGAAAAACCGGTTGTGACAAGCTTGGTACCAGAGCCAGGCTGACTGTAGGAAGCCACTAGGTGCGATCGCTAATTGGTTATTGGCATGTTTGAGCCTTTTTCTTATTTTCTTGATTGTAGTCATTTTCTGTCAGTCAGCATAAATTTATGATCTGACCATGCAGAATTTTTGCCTACTTTTGTAGATGGCCGACAACAGCTGCGAGTCTCAGACCTTCGCCAACGTGCCCGATGGGTTCGTCAAGCTTCTTTCCTTCATCGTTCAGGTCGCGATGGGGCCATCTGTGCGCCCAGTCTTCACACTCTGCCAGCACCGAGTCAACGACAGTCTGACCATGCACCAGGTCGCGGTGCGGTTCAAGGGAGGGCGTGGTGAGTTACGCCGCTTCCGGTTCTTGGGAAGAGCCATGCCTACGGAGAAGCATGCTATGCAGATGGCAGCCCGCGAGGTGATAGCTCGTCTCAGGGATGTCCTCCCCGTAATGAAGACTCGTCGTTACCGTTATCTTCCATGCCATGTGCCTTACACCTGTCACTACGCATTCTCCTGCCCCAGAGGAGAACAAGATGAGGCTTTTGAGATGCTTATTGAGTATCTCCGGGCCCTGGAGGCAGCCTTCGACAACCTGGTGGACGACTTCGTGGCTGCCCGCATGGACTCAGTTCATGGCTGTGCTGCCAACAGGAGGGAGCTCCTACCCACCGCACCGCCACTGACTTGGGTCTCGTCCTCAGCATCTTATGCCCCTACTCGTCGCCTGCCTACCGCCGAAGAGTTCAACCAAGTTATTGCGCCCACTCCAGCGCGCACTGCACCACCCTGCGCGCCCACTCCTGTTCGTGTTGCTTCGCCCCTGGCACCCGCTCCATCCACTCAGCGCAACACTACATGTATGGAGCCTATTAGCGAGGAGGAAGTCGAGTCTCCAGCCTCGCTACGCCTCACCCTCGGCAGGGCAAAGGAGGTCGTCAACATCTCCGCCTGAGTACGCTTAGCCGCCATGCATGTACTGCTTTGTATGATATGCTTATATGTACATAGGTTGTGAGAAGTAGCCTGTTTGCGCATCATGTAGGATCTGGAGAAGTGCACTAGCATAAATAACATGTCAGGATTATGTACGCATATCCTGAGTGACGTATTGTATAATTACCGCCCGCGTGTAAGATATGTAATGAGCAGTCCTTCTCCGTGCGCAAATCGATTTGTTTTTCTTGAGTAAGCTTGGTTATTTAAAGTTTTATTTGCCAGCCTTATGCATTTATGAAATCGTCTTTGCGACTCTTTTCGCTTTTCTTATGGATTTTACAAAATATATCCCCAGAGTGAAAAATGTCTCATCCTTGGACTCGCTCCATGCCAACTCCACCAGAGGAAAATTATGATACACAACCAAGCAACGAGTTCACTCAGGGACAGTCAAGCCAACAGGGCAGTGGATCGGCACTTTCACAAATGTGCCGCCTTTATGAGCAGAGTCAGCAACAACATCGGGAAATGATGAACCAAGTCATCAACATGGGAAATCACCATGGACAGTATCAGCAGCATTCCAAGTTATCTGAGCTACAGAAGACACACCCCCAAACATTTTCTCATACTGACAAACCTCTTGAGGCCGAGGATTGGCTTCGAGATATGGAGAGAAAATTGATTATTGCAAAATGTTCAGATCTCGAGAAAGTACTATATGCTCCGCACTATCTTACAGGAGCAGCTGCATCATGGTGGGAGAATTTTCTGCACATGCACCCCAACGAAAATGATATAACCTGGGATGATTTCAAGGAAGGTTTCCGCGGTGCACACATTCCCAAGAGTATTATGAAAATCAAGAAGAGGGAATTTGATGACCTCAAACAAAGGAACCTGACAGTGTCAGAATACAACGGTCAATTTACTCTATTGTCCCGCTACGCCAATGAAGAACGTATGACTGAAAGCAAGAAGATGGAGAAATTCCTTGACGGTCTGGCACCCGCGCTTAAATGCCAACTGGTCGTTCACACTTTTCCAGATTTTAAGACACTAGTGGACAAAGCTATTACTCTGGAAAATGAGAGACGTAGCTTGGAGGATTTACGCAAGCGAAAAAGAGACCAGACTACTCTTGCGCACAACCACCGAAGCAGAACAGATTTTCAGAAAGGTGGGACACACAAACCTACGACAAACACCTCTCGCCCAATCAAGAATTTCCATGCAAGGGACAAAGAGTTCACATATCGCCCAGGCATTACTTGCTACGCTTGTGGAGAAGAAGGGCACGACGCCAAACAGTGCCCCAAGCCAAGGAACTCGACCCCGAAGCCAAACAATGGTGGAAATAATTCAGCACCCAAGCGCAACAATTTTAACCCCAACAACAACCACAGGAAGGGTCATCTAAACCACGTGACCAAAGAAGAAGCACAAAACGCTCCGGATATCGTACTCGGTACGTTTCCTGTCAACACAATACCTGCAACGGTTTTGTTTGATTCTGGAGCTTCTCACTCATTCATTTCGAAAAGTTTTGCTTTGCAAAATAATTTTTCGATGTTTCCCTTGGAAAAATCCATGATCATCAAGTCCCCTGGGATTCAGCAAGTTACTCAGAGTTACTGTCAGAATGTGGTTATTGAGTTCGAAGGATTGAAATTTTACGCCAATCTTATTGTGTTGGAAAATAAAGGACTGGATGTCATCCTAGGGATGGACTGGTTAACCACCAACAAGGGTTTTATTGTCTGTTTCAACCGGACCGTAATTCTCACGCATCACCACGGGAAGATAATAAAAGTACCAGCCAAGGAAAGAAAAATACACCGGCAACCAAGATTGAATAAGGTGGACGTTTCTGAGTTAAGCAAGGTTCCAGTGGTATGTGAATTTCCAGATCTATTTCCCGAAGAACTACCAGGCATGCCACCGGACCGAGAAATAGAATTCAGCATTGAGCTAGCACCAGGAACCACCCCCATATACAAGAAACCATACAGAATGGCACCATCCGAATTGATTGAGTTGAAGAAACAAATAAAGGAATTACTGGACAAGGGATATATTCGAGCCAGCTCCTCACCTTGGGGATCACCAATTTTATTTGCCAAAAAGAAGGATGGAACACTAAGATTGTGCATAGACTACCGAGCACTTAACATGGTCACAATCAAGAACAAATACCCGATGCCACGAATAAATGATTTATTTGATCAGCTCGCTCAGGCCAAGGTATTCTCAAAGATTGACTTAAGGTCAGGATATCATCAATTAAAAGTACGAACAGAAGATATCCCCAAAACAGCCTTCACCTCCAGATATGGACTATATGAGTTCACAGTTATGCCTTTTGGGCTAACTAATGCCCCTGCATATTTTGTTCACCTCATGAACAAAGTATTTATGAAGTATATGGACAAGTTTGTTGTGGTATTCATCGACGATATTCCAGTATACTCCAAGACACCAGAAGAGCACGCGGAACATCTCAGGATTGTGCTAGGAGAACTCAGAAAACACCAATTGTATGCCAAGTTCAGCAAATGCGAATTTTGGCTAAGACAAGTAGGCTTTCTAGGCCACGTGCTGACCCAAGACGGTATCGCAGTGGACCCGAAGAAAGTCAGGGCCATACTTGACTGGAAGGCACCAGCCAGCGTAACGGACGTACGAAGTTTCTTGGGAATGGCAGGATATTACCGCAGATTTATTGAGGGATTCTCCACCCTAGCCAAGCCAATGACGCAGTTACTCAAGAAAGACAAGAAGTTTGAATGGACAGAAGCCTGCGAAAAAAGTTTCCAGGAGTTAAAACGGAAATTAACCACAGCACCGGTATTAATTGTGCCAGACATACACAAAAACTTTGAAGTGTATTGTGACGCGTCCAGAAAGGGTCTCGGATGCGTGTTGATGCAAGAAGGCAAGGTTGTCGCATACGCTTCACGACAACTCCGCAAGCATGAGGAAAATTATCCCACTCATGACTTAGAAATGGTAGCAGTTATTCATGCACTTAAGGAATGGAGGCATTTCTTACTTGGGAATCGATGTGAAATATACACGGACCATAAAAGTCTCAAATATATTTTCACACAGCCAGAACTAAACTTACGGCAACGACGCTGGTTGGAATTGGTAAAGGATTATGATGTTGGTATCCACTATCATCCAGGGAAAGCAAATGTAGTGGCCGATGCTCTTAGTCGGAACCCCAGCTCCGACGAAAATAGTCTGCAAAGCTTAAGGCCTGAATTCCAACAAGAATTTGCCAAACTCAACTTGTCAATGATCACGGAGGGCACCATATCAAACTTGGAAATAAAGCCCGACCTTGTGGAGAGAATTAAAGAAGCTCATCCCGGTCACCCCAGTATTGAAGGAATTAAAAGAAAGGTGAGTATGGGCAAGGCCTCGGAGTTCATCATAGGCGATGATGGAATATTACGGTACGAAGACAGACTCTGTGTGCCAAACATAGAAGACCTCAAACAGCAAATCCTAGCTGAAGCACACACCACTCCATATTCAATCCACCCTGGAGGAACCAAAATGTATAAGGACATTCAGGAAAGATTTTGGTGGCACGGTATGAAGAGGGACATAGCCACATTCGTTGCATGTTGCGATTCTTGTCAACGCATAAAAGCTGAACATCAGAGACCAGCCGGACTACTGCAACCAAACAAAATACCTGAGTGGAAATGGGATGAAATAGGGATGGATTTTATTGTCGGACTACCTCGGTCAGGACACGGGAATAATGCCATATGGGTCATCACCGATAGATTAACCAAGGTGGCACATTTTATTCCAGTGAAGGCAACCTACAACACTCAGAAGCTTGCCAGGATTTATCTCTCCCGTATAGTTTGTCTACATGGAGTCCCGAAGACTATAATATCAGACCGAGGCACTCAATTTGTCTCGAAATTCTGGGATCATTTACAGCAGGCTCTGGGAACTCAATTGGCCTTCAGTACAGCCTACCATCCCCAGACTGATGGACAGACTGAACGCGTAAACCAAATTTTAGAAGACATGCTGAGAGCATGTGTCCTCACCTATGGAACCAGTTGGGAGGAAAGTCTGCCATATGCCGAGTTCGCATATAACAACAGCTGCCAGGCCAGCCTGCGAATGGCACCTTTTGAAGCCCTATACGGACGGAGGTGTCGTACCCCGCTAAATTGGTCAGAGACCGGAGACAGCCGTATCTTCGGCCCAGACATGCTTAAAGAAGCCGAGGAAAAGGTCAACCTAATCAGGGACTGACTCAAGACCGCTCAAAGCCGACAGAAGAGCTATTACGATCAGAAACATCGTGGGGTAAATTTTAAACCCGGTGAATTTGTGTACCTACGAGTATCACCTATGAGGGGACTACAACGGTTCAAGATTAAAGGGAAGTTAGCACCAAGATTCATTGGACCATTCTGCATAGTGGCACGAAGAGGCACTGTAGCCTACCAGCTAGACTTACCCGAAGACTTGTCCGACATTCACAACGTGTTCCACGTCTCTCAATTAAGGAAGTGCGTAAGCAAACCAGAGAAGCAAGTATCCCATGAGAACATTGACGTGCAACCAGACCTCACTTATCGGGAACGCCCAGTAAAAATATTAGAAGAGTCTGAAAGGAGGACCCGACAGAAAACCATCAAATTTTTCAGAGTTCAGTGGAGCAATCACACCGAAAGTGAAGCAACTTGGGAAAGGGAGGATTTTCTTCGGACAGAGCATCCGCACTTATTTAAGGATCAGCTGAAATCTCGGGGACGAGATTTTTCCTAAGGGGGTAGGTGTTGTGACACTCCAAAAATTTTAATTTGGTTTTCATCAAAAAAATTTGTTGGATTTCTTTTTTTAAAAGAAGGCATTTAAAATTTCTTTTCCAGAAAACCTTCCTCTATAAAACTTCCTTTTCTTTGGCAAGGATTTTTATTTTTTAAAACTATGGTGTTTGATCTTTTGAAACTTCTTCTCTGTTGGTTTCCTCTCAAAATTTCCTTGGGAGTTTAATCTTTTTCTTTTAAAAAGAAACTCTATGAAAATTTGGGATTTTCATATCTTGTTAACCACCCATGGCTTTGTATTTTGTCCATGTGGTAAAGCCTCTCCAAAACCTCCCCTACTCCTTGTAATCAACCTAAGTTCTCTGTCCCAACTCATCCAAGCAAGTTTTGGATTTTATTCTAATTATTTTCCCCTCAAATCATTTCTGAAAATTATTTGGAGCCTAAGAGATTTTGAAAGCAAGTACCCTTTTTCATTTGAGTTTTGACCTCAAACCAACTCTCCTGGATAGTCCTTTGAACCCACAACCCAGAACCATCTTGATCCACTCCTCCCCTTTTCAAAATTTTCAAAATTCAGTCTCTGCAAGTTTGGACCAGATTTGCCAAATTTGGTGAAATTCATATCTACACTTCTCCAAAAATTCCACCAAAATTCAGGCAGCCTACTTGAGCAATGAGAAGCCACTCCACCAAAAATCAGCTCAAGGAAAAATCCCCAGAGGCCAAAAACATTCTGTCGAACACCTGAGCTGCACTGTTCCTTTGCAAATTCAGAAATTCAGATTCAGTGTTGGCGTTCTTCGTCAGTCAGACTTCACTCACGCGTCACAGTGCGCTTGGCGCGTTGCGCGCGGCCTCTTCTCCCTGGCCAGCACCCCCGCACGCGCGCTTGGCGTCTTCCCGGCGTCGGTGGCGCCCCTGGCCGCCCGCGCCGGCGTGTCTTGCGGCGGCCGAAACCCCGTTACAGCCGACAGGGAACAAGAACGGCGGCTCAACGCCGTTCCGCGCCGCCCTTTGCTCCCTGGCTCTACGCGTGGCCTCATGCATGCCAGCGCACGCCCGTGGCACCGTCACCGTGGCCCGGCAAGCACGGGACGTGCTCCCTGCCGCCGACGGGCCCGCGCCGCCCCGTTCTGTCGAGCTCGCCCTAAGCATCAAATCCCAGCCGGGTTAGCACCTAAATGGAGCCAGTGGACCTCCGTGATGGCGCCCAACTCCCTAAGCACCCCCGACCAAGCTCTGCGCCGCCGTAATCTTCACCGGAGACCCCCGTTCACGGCCACCGCCTCGGACCGCCTATATAAAGGGCCCCCGAGCTCACCCTCGTGCACGCATCTCTACACCTCACCAACGCCCCGCCAGGCCACCAGGAGGACCTCGAGGAGGTCTCCTCCCCTAGCTCCGGCTGCCCCCGATCCGCCTCGGCCTCCACCTCGATTCGCTCCGCTCTCTCCGACGAGCCCCTCGATCACCCGAGCCGCCGTCCGCCGGAGCAAGGCTCGCCGTCGACGTGGTACTCGCCGGCGACCACCACCACCACCAACCGACGCGGAAGGTGCCCTGAACACGGAGGTACCCTCCGATCCCCCTGCCTCGCCGTGGATCGCCGCCGGCGACCACCGCGGCTCTCGGGCGCCGACGAGCTTCGTCCCCCCCTTTGAAAGTTTAAACCTGACGAGTGGGACCCCGACCGTCAGCCTCTCTGCCCTCTCTATTGAATCGTTTTCTGGAAGCGCCTTCGGGCAAAATGCGCTTTCCCCTCTGGGCTGGCGTATTCTATACGAAACGTTTTCTGTTTTTATGAGCTAGCCCCTGGAAACTTTCTGTTTCATTACAGATGAGTCCCTGGACAAAAACCTTTATAACTTTTAAACAGAATAATATTTTTGATTGATTCTTTTTCTTCTCTTCAGATTTTTGTCTAGTTTTTTATCATATTTATTTGAAAAAATTTGAATACTTTTTGTGCACCTCGTGGTATTTACGATAGCACATATATTTTCTTTATACCGTAGATACCGAAGGAGGTGACGGAACCGCAAACTTCACCGAGCTAGGCTCCGACTACTCCGAACCAGGCAAGCATGTTTGAACTTTTGATATGATGAGTGTCTTGGCATGTTTTGCATTTAGTTAGTCTCATGGCATGTTGATGAGCATACCGATGAACGTTATTTCCATGCACTGTTGAGGTAAGTGAGTTCGATGATCCATAAGTGATGGATGTGATATGAATGGCCATGTGTTGGCATGAGGATGGGTAAGATGGCAGTGTTGTAGCCATGCCAGTCTTATGCCAGACTATGTGACTGCAGTGTCAAACCGTATCGGTCCAGTTCCTCCCATTTCCTTCCCTGTACTACCACATGTTTTCCGCAAGGAATATGGCTTAGTAAGTTGCAAACCGCTTTCCTGGTACACACCAAAAGGAGAGGCCGGATGATGGTTCCATGGCCCTGGATTAAAGCCAGTCATCCGGTCAGGGGGCATGGGTGTTTCCGGTTGGGACCGAGAGGGGGGCACCCCTTAGAGCGCGGTGTATATAAATTTGATCCCATGCTATTCGAGATTGTGATCTCCCCGTCTCAAAAGTTTTTCTTGGACGATGTCTAGGGTGATTCCTAGCATCGAGAGGTAGGATGGGTGTGTACTGGTTAGCTGTGTTTTCTTCCGAAATACCGTAAACGGAACTAGTCCTTCGTGACTACGGAATCCGTTGGCTGTGGGAAATTTTTGTACAAACTCTGCAGAGTCATATATTTCCTTGAACCATCTATTCTATGTCCAAGTTCAGTATCATCTTATCCAGACAAGTGCCAGTTTTGATGACAGAGACTCCGGTGAATCGTATGAGTGCTAATTCCGGTTAAATGATTATTCCTGTGGATGGACTAACCCGTTTATTTTCATGAATTGAATGTTGATTATGAGTATTATTTACTTGTGAATAAAAGCCCTTTATGTGATGTCGCTCAGACGTCCGACTGTGGCATTTCTTTTAAAGCCCTTTCTGTGATGTCGCTCAGACGTCCGACTGTGGCATTTCTTTTAAAGCCCTTTCTGTGATGTCGCTCAGACGTCCGACTGTGGCATTTCTTTTAAAGCCCTTTCTGTGATGTCGCTCAGACGTCCGACTGTGGCATTTCTTTTAAAGCCCTTTCTGTGATGTCGCTCAGACGTCCGACTGTGGCATTTCTTTTAAAGCCCTTTCTGTGATGTCGCTCAGACGTCCGACTGTGGCATTTCTTTTAAAGCCCTTTCTGTGATGTCGCTCAGACGTCCGACTGTGGCATTTCTTTTAAAGCCCTTTCTGTGATGTCGCTCAGACGTCCGACTGTGGCATTTCTTTTAAAGCCCTTTCTGTGATGTCGCTCAGACGTCCGACTGTGGCATTTCTTTTAAAGCCCTTCTATTTATTTGTTCACCTTTCGAGGCGTCGCTTCAGACACCCGTCGGTTCATTTATGTTTTTTGGGATTTTCAGGCGGACTACCGCCGTTTCCCTTTTTACTTACTTCGTTATGCTAATTTTTGAATATACATTGGTGAATTAATCGTGACGCACTCATGCATGCATTTGTTATATCTTACGTCCGAACTGTCTTGCGAGTACTTTCAAAGTACTCACTGGCTTGTTGATTTGGCCAGATGCTGACGAAGGCGATCTCATGGATGAAGAGTTCGATAGCGAGTCCGACGCCTAGAGGAATCCCAGTCAGTCTCGTGCGACCCTGGATTTGGTCACTATATTATATCCGCTTCCGCTACCAAATAAATTCATCGAGCCTCACCTCGACGCTCGATGAGATGCCAGTTTTAGAGTCATGTATCCCACTCCCCGCTGTGTTTTTCCACCACCGCCCTATCCTCGAGTCAGTAGTATGCCTCCACACCATTGTGTCATGTCCGCCATTATGTATAATTATTGGCGTGCTTGTATTAATTTTGTTGAGCTGCCGTGGCTCGACCCTGTAATATATTTTATGCTACTAGCTTATTGTATCAAGAATTTGTCTACCAGTAAGGAGAATTTTTCTCACACTGGACTCAAAAGATTGGTTTCTCAATAAATATTTTATTGGAAAACCGGTCGTGACAAATACCAAGATGTATTTGGATTTGAAGGATATTTTCTGGTGGACCGGAATGAAGAAGGATATTGTGGAGTATGTAGCAGTTTGTGATGTATGTCAGAGAGTAAAGGCAGAGCATCAGAAGCCAGCTGGATTGTTACCACCATTGCCGATACCCGAATGGAAGTGGGATAAGCTAGGCATGGATTTTATCACGGGATTACCCAGGACTCGTTCAGGCTATGACTCGATTTGGGTTGTAGTCGATCGATTGACGAAAGTAGCTCATTTCATCCCAGTAAAAGACCACCTATACCAGTGCTAAGTTGGCAAAGATATACATGACCAGGATCGTATGTCTGCATGGAGTTCCAAGGAGTATCGTATCAGATAGAGGAACCCATTTTACCTCAAAGTTCTGGAAACAGTTGCACGAAACTTTGGGAACCAGGCTAGAATTCAGTACAGCTTTTCATCCACAGACAGATGGATAGACCGAGAGAGTCAATCAGATTTTGGAGGATATGCTGAGAGCTTGTGCGCTAGATTATGGACTAGTTGGGATGATAATTTGCCATATGCAGAGTTCTCTTACAACAACAGTTACCAAACCAGTTTAAAGATGGCCCCTTTCGAAGCCTTGTACGGAAGGAGGTGCAGGACACCATTGTCATGGGACGAAGTTGGAGACCGCTAGTTGTTTGGACCTGACTTGATTAAGGAGTCTGAACGGAAGGTGAAATTGATTCGCGATAGGCTCAAGGTAGCCCAGTCCAGACAGAAGAGTTATGCAGATTCTAAACACAAGGAGACAGTTTACGAAGTCGGAGATAGAGCTTATCTTCGAGTATCTCCACTTCGGGGAACAAAGCGTTTTGGAGTTAAAGGGAAGTTAACGCCACGATTTGTAGGACCATATCGAGTTTTGGAACGTATGGGAGAAGTGGCCTACAAGTTGGAATTACCCTAAGGATTGTCAGGAGTTCATGATGTGTTCCACGTTTCTCAGTTAAAGAAGTGCCACGCGGAGATGGCTGACATACCTTTGAGAGACACAGTGCCTTTAGAAACTATTCAGTTGGATAACGATTTGACCTACGAGGACAAACCAATTAAGATCCTCGAGTTTGCCAGCCGAGTTACCCGCAGCAAGGTTATCAAGTTTTGCAAAGTTCAGTGGAGCCACCACACAGAGGATGAAGCCACCTGGGAACGAGAGGAAGATTTGCTCAAGGACCACCCTCACCTATTTTCTAGCCAACCCGAATCTCGAGGGCGAGATTCATCTTAAGGGGGGTAGGTTTGTAACATCCCAAATTTTCAATTTGGAATGTTATACATTAGATCATCAATGCATATCATATTTTATTTTGCATTTTGGTTGATCCTAGAAATTCTACGCAACTCAATGACCCACGGAGAGAGTTGGGGATTTCGTTATTTTCATATTTGAGTTTTCTCAAATTTTGAGAATAGGATCATTTGATTTTATTTATTCTATCATCAATTATTTCTATTACAAAAAAATGAGACAGGGAGTAAAATGACTTTCCCAAACTAAATAAATATTGAGGATTTAAGAATAAAATCAAATAAGATTTTATCTCGGAGTTTTTCGGTGTTTTATTTGAATTTAGGAAAAATGTGTGTTTTTCAAAATTGCATTTAGGTCCCAAATAAATGTTCACCTTGTGCGACTTGATTTTAGAAGCCTGTGAAAATTTATTTCGGAATTTTTGGAGTCTGTTTAGTATTTATTTTTATTTTTCTGCTGAGCGGAATAAAAAAATGCGAACCGACCTAACCGGGCCGTGTTCGTCCGGGACTCTGGCCCGACAGGCTTTAAAAGCCGGGGCAGCCCACCCGGGGCAAACCCTAGCCCGAGCCGCCCCGCCCACGCGCCGCCGCCGCTGCCAGCCGCCGCCGCCACCAGACACCGCCGCCGAGGTTCGCCGCCGCCTCGACTTCCGTGCCATCGATTTTTTTAAAATAGATCGGTTTTTCGTCGGTTTTTCCAACGGTTTTTTTAGATTCGGTTTTTTAAATATATTGGTTTTTCCGGTTTATTTAAATAGTGAGCGTTCGTCCGTTCGTTCGTTCTAGCGAGCGTTTGTCATTTTTCTTTTTCTCGGATTAAATCCGTGATTTTTCTGATCACGATTCCTGATCCGATTTTCGTTTTAGTATAACTTTTCGCTCGTTTATCGAAATCAGGCAATTCAAGCGCCTAGAGTTCCGTCTCGAAACCCTCTATCCGTTTAACCAACTTAAACAAGATTTTGCTACTGTAAAATTTGCCCTAGATCCAGATTACTAGAACGAAGTTGTTTTCTTTCGCCGTTTGACTTTCGTTGCTTCGTTCGATTTGTTTCTTTTTGCCAACCGGAGTTCTTAAGTTGAACCTTCTGGTTAGATCTCTTATTTGAGTTTTACTTGTGCATTAGATGAGTACTTATTGTGTGCTTGGTTGTTTGTCTGCGATAGAATACCCGGAGTGCGCCGCCTGTTACTTCGAATCGT